>NC_135702.1:9010924-9310924 GCF_964276395.1 Gasterosteus aculeatus | reverse complement strand
AGCATCAGGCCCGGTTGCAGATTGCGTTTGATGGTGCAAGAGAATGCATGAAGACTGCAGCGGAGCGCAGAAAGACGGCGCATGATCAGCACCTCAGAGGTGAACCACTGAAAGAAGGTCAGTCAGTCTTCCTGCGCGACTTGAGTACCAGGGGGCGTCACCGGATGAAAGACCGCTGGAGCTCGACAGTGTATTCAGTCCTCAAAGCACCAAAGGAAGGAGGCGCTGTCTACACAATAGCCCCAAAGGATGATCTGTCTAAAGTAAAGCATGTTCACCGTACCTTGTTGAAGGCGGTGGTTGGAGCAGAGCCCCCTGACCATGCGGTGGCCAGTCATGCACCGCCCCCTGACAGCCCAGTCTCTGAGTCCTCCTGTGATGGTGACTTGTTGTTCCTGGTCCCTAGGACTGCTCCCCTCCCCACCTTTCCAGCCACTCGGGCACGGGCCGAGACTGAAACCGCTCCTCAACAACTACACCATCGACCTAACATGGATCCCACTGTGCCAGGTCCATCAGTGCCCCCTGTTCTGAATCCAGACCTGCCATCTGCATCCCCAGTTGCTCCGTTCACCAGCTCCTCTGACCCCATTAACTTGCCACCCCGGAGGTCAACGCGGTCAACTGCTGGCCACCATCCTAATGTCCACCGCATTCCAAGGCCAGTGGGGGACTTGGCATCGGGGGCTGCAATTTCCGAACGCCCCGTATCACACTTAGTTACTGCACTCTTTAGACCCTGGAGTTAAGCACGCATTTAGTTTATCGTCGGGACGGCGATACAAAGAGTGGGGGTAGATTGTAGCAGGATGACTGCTTTTCCAGTGGCTCCGCCCACTCGCAGTATTGTCCCCCTTTAATTTATTATATAAGGAGAGACCTGTAGATCTGCTCGCTCTCTGACAGCTGATACGCACCTCCCCCTTCCGGGTTTACCTGGCTGCAGGTTCGGCAGACGCTCGGCACTCTCTGCAGGGTTGTGCAAATTGTTCCACCGTGCAGGTACGTTGCAGTCTATTGCGCGTCGGCGATCTAGTCGGCACCGTAATAAACTTGCGTTTATGTGCAGGCGCTGGCAGGTCGGACTGCGTGTTTGCTCGTTCTGTCCCGGAGCTATGCCACGCTGAGGTCCCGACTGTCCTGACCCGTTTTGGACTGCTGCTGCTTTGTGTGGGGATAAAACCCACACTTTTTACGGACATTGCCTGCTGCTGCGTTCGGGTGTGGAAATCCCGTTGTCCGCATTTTTATGCCTATTGTATTATGTTTTCATGTTTTAGCTGCCTGAAATAGGAGGTGGATGGCAAGGGAGATTTTTCTTTATTATTTTTGTAGCTATTTTTGATTATTTGATGGTTTAGTTCTTTGAGTTCAAACTGTAACCTGTTTTGATATTTTCCTTTCTTTTTGATTTGTATTGGATCTCTATTGTTGTTGAATTTATTTTCAGTCTCCCATTAACTGTCCATCTTTGTGATTCCAGGTGCTGAGGGCCTCACTGGTGATCCTGTTTGGTGATGGTGTCCCTTCGTGTGTAGTGTCTTATTCACTCCCCTCCTTTGTTTTGCTTTGCCCTTGTGTGTTTGGAGTGTTAATTTTGGATTGTGGTGCTCCCATTTTAAGTTTATACTCCCACCCCTCACTCACCTTGAGCACAAATGCCCCAGCCCTGGAATACATGATAATTTATACAAATAGGATAACTTTTTTTTAGATTTGAATTGTGCCCAATAAACTGTTGTATATGCTTTTGGAAACACGTCTCTCGCCTGCTCAGTGTAACGAACTTGTGTTGTCCTTTTGTTTAGATTTAGTAATTTACCTTATTCATAGATTTCTTTCTTTTCCCTGGGTGATTTCTCCCAGGGTGGCGTTGCTGGTTTCCTTTAGTTTCTTTCTTCTTCCCCTAGTTAAAAACATAGATTATTGGGGTAGTTCCTACCCCACCTCACGCTTGCCACATTAGTATATATTTTAGTCGTGTGCCTCGATGACCATGTCATTTTTTACCTAATGTTCGAATTCAAGAATATCACCTGATGAATTTTGTTGTGGAATATTTCAATAAAACTAGTTTGGAAAAAGAGAATAATTCGTTTCTAGATTTAATAAAAACTTGATGAATGAGCAAAGTTGTAAAAGTCAATTTATTGCTTGCAAGCAGGAGGTCAAATACACTCGCACGTATTACAGTGCTCTGTGGAGAAGGCGTCTCCGAGCAGTCAAAACGCCGAGCTTGTATACACACATAATAAGGTCATCCTCAGTGGCAGGAGGCCCGCAGCGGCGCCGAATCCTAAACCACTAGCCCATATAGGGAGATGGCAGATATAAAACTTGCGAACCAGGTGAGATATGAAACTAGGTTATGAAACTTGCATCAATACATATTGAGCCAGGTTATGACCCTTACAA
The DNA here is from genome assembly GCF_964276395.1 of Gasterosteus aculeatus. NCBI lineage: Eukaryota > Metazoa > Chordata > Actinopteri > Perciformes > Gasterosteidae > Gasterosteus > Gasterosteus aculeatus. The sequence continues at coordinate 9,308,509 of NC_135702.1, read as the reverse complement.
AGCAGGTGAGACCCCTCGAGTGAAAGTTGAAGATGGGGTAACAGTTTCCTTTTTCCGAGCCTTTGTGTGAAAGCTCTTCAGATACAGCTGCGAGTGAAAACTTCACACCTTTCTGCTTTTCACATGTTGAACTTCAATACAGACACTTATCACTTGTTTAGCATGAGACTATGTTATAACATATTTTACAATTTGCGTACATTAGCGTACACAAACCTTAACGAGTTGAACAGTATATAGGCAAAACCGTCTCAGGCAACTTCATCTGTAATACCTACAAGTTACCACACGATGTCAGTTGTGATAACTGAAATGAAAACTGTAGTTACTTGTAGAACAACTTGCAGTTACTTTGATAATGTTACAAAGCGTTTGGTTGATTGGAAACTTTTTTTTAAATTCTATCTCAACTTGCGTTCCTCTTTTCTGACTCATGTCCTTGCCCCAACCTTAAGAGCAAACGCGACTTTGGACCCACTGTGGTTAATTACTCGTCGGGTCACTACTGTAATATAATGGCTTCCGCAGATTGTCTTCAGCAGCTAGGATGCATATTTGTTCGTGAGGGTGCGCTGATTGTTGTGCAAACAGGGTTGAGTTAATGCGATGAGGCACACATTCCGGCCTCCTGTGTCCGTGTAATACAATCAACCGGATTCAAACACACTGCTCCACAAATACATCAAATCTAAAAAATAAAAAAAACATGTTGATTACTGATATGGACAGTTTAATGTTAATATAAGTAAACGTTTCAGGGCTTAATTTTTATTCATTTTATAGAAATCAAAGTGAGAAAATGGTGTGGCATGCTAGTCAATTTTGCCCAAATTAAATTCCTGCAACATAAAATTCTTCTCAAAAAGATATCTTGTGTACATGCTTGCATGCATGCTTGACAATGTCATATGCATGCTCCTAATGAGATGATGGATGATGTCTTGTGATGTCCTCCCAGGTCATTCTAAGGGCATCAGTGAGCTCCTGTGAAGTCTGAGGAGCAACATGCTGGCATCCGATGGACAGAAACATAATGTCCCAGAGGCGTTCTATCAGGTTTAGGTCAGGTGATCATAAGGGCCATTCAATGGAATCAATTCCTTCATCCTCCAGGTACTGCCTCCGTACTGTTGCCACATGAGGCCAGGCATTGTTGTGCCTCAGGAGGAACCCGGAACCTGCTGCACCAGCGTAGGTTCTGACTATGGGTTTCCTCCCGATATCCAGTGGCAGTCAGACTATCGTTCTCTAGCCTGTAGAGGTCTGTGCGTCCCTCCATGGATATGCCTCCCCAGACCATCACTGAGCCGCCACCTGACGGGTCATGCTGATTGATGTTGCAGTCAGCAGAAGGATGGAGCTCACGTCACGTCCTGAGGACTAACTCATGACGTCTGTTTCTGATTGTTTGGGCAGAGACATTCACACCAGTGATGGAGGTCATTCTGTAGGGCTCGGGCAGTGCTCAACCTGTTCCTCCCCGCACAAAGCAGCAGATATCGGTGCTGCCGATGGGTTGAGGACCCTCCATGGCCCTATCAGGCTCTCCTGTCACTTGGAACCTCCTCTATGTTCTGGAGATTGTGCTGGGAAACGCGTCACATCTCCTTGCAACAGCATGCGTGGGTGTGCAATCCTGGAGGGGTTGGAAAATCTGTGCAACTTTTTTAAAAAATTGCCTCATGCTCCCAGTAGTGCTAATTACTGGAAAACTAGTAAACGAGATCAAAAGGGAGAAACTTGTGGGTCGTCTCATTGTTGCCGCTCTAGTGCAGCTGATTCATCAATTCCATCACCACCAACGCAGCTGAAACAGATCAACAACCCCCTCTGTTATTAGTGCAATTGAATCCATGGCGCACCCTGATAAAAGATTGTCCCTTTATTTGTATTTCTTTGAGCAGTGTAGTTGGTGCTGTGTGTCAGCGAGGAGGAGTTTGCCTCAGTGATTCTACTTCCTCTCGCCACTAATGGGCGTTGCCTGTTCCGCTTCGGGAGAAAGGTGTGGCGAGTTCTGGATACTGTGAAACTCCTCGTGACATCAAGCTTTTTCTCCTTCTGAGGTAAGCGGAAAAATACCTTTTTATCTGTGTGGATGTTCACGTTTTGTCGTGATTTACTCCTCGAGAAAATGCAGCGGTCGGCATCATAACGACATCATGACATCATTCATTTGGTGAAGTTCTAGTTACACGTGACCGCTTAGTCAACCTGAACGCATCAGACATTTAAAAGCCTAGTTGAGTTGGGTCCGTGCACCTTTTTAACAATTTTTACTGTTTAAACGACAGTTGGAAAATATCCTCCCTTTTTTTTTTTGTTCAACAGCAAAACCGGAAGTACATTTTCACATTAAAAGTCAACGCAGTATAACGTTGTCTGCTAGTTCGTCTATGAAGGAAGCATAATTCATGGTAACTTAAGAAACGTTAATTATTGAATACAAATAATCATCCAGACTGGGACCAATAGGCAACATGGGGTTTTCAACATGTCTACCAGTAGAATACTGTATTTAAACCATAGATTTAATTCAGTTGAACAGTTTGGTGTTAGATGTATTTAGTGCTGTTTATTTCATTTGATGTGTATGGTTCCATAGTATACATCATTTTACTTGTATTTAAACCAAACATACCCTAAAGAAACCGGCAGTATTTGTGGATCACAATGTAATGCATGACAATTCTATATTAAATGGATACTTTTTCTTCGTAAACATTAAGAACAATTAACCTACATCATTATTTGTCACACATTCCTGAGCTGAAGATCAAATACTGTGTTCCAAAGAAAATTACTTCAGCTTCTGGAATGCAAATCTAGAACCATTTTATTTGTAAGAGTAAACCATGTTCTTTCCTTCTATTGAGTTTTGGTCTCAGATCTCGATCTTTACAGGAAAACAAACATACATTTTGTCGTATTTGCGCAACGAAAACGGACGCCCATTTCCGTTCTCTCGTTTTTGGTTCAAAACGCTTCTTTTTAATCTCCCTAGTTAAAGACCTCAACCACCACAATGTCTGTTTGGGTGAGTACTTGTACTTAAAGATCAGAATTTTTAGGCCGACAATGCCGTTGATAACTAAGGCCCCTTCTTTGTGTTGTAGGATGACTTGGACCTGCTCTTAGACTCCCCCTCCTCACTGACCGTCACAGTAAGTCCAACACACTCTCGCCTTCTAGTTCTCAAGATTGTGTTGATGATCATGCTTACAGGAAAATGCGATTGCTTGGATGGATAGTGACAAATCCGTTAGGAACGCTTAACCCATAAAACACAAAACGATTAATACACCTTACGTTTTGAAACGTGCAGACGTGGTCGTTGTGTGTGAGCTTTTTGGTGCCTTTCTGTTCCTTAGTCCAACACCAAAGGGACCATGAAGGACAAGGCCAACTTCAAGGTGGAAGAGGATGTGTCTGCACTAAGGAAAGCCATAGAGGGCCTCGGTAAGTTAACGATTCACCAATATCTGACCTCTACTATATCAGACCGACATGCAAAGCACTTCACTCGTATTCGACAGAATGTGCTACTTCATCTGCTGGAGGAACAAGTATAGATGTTTGCATACGGTGGTAGAGGTGAGCCCGTTTGCTCTGTCTCTTCTCTTTAGGCACGACAGAAAAGACACTGGTCGAGGTGTTGACCCAAAGGAGTAACGCTCAGCGTCAGCTTATTGCTCAGGCCTATGAGAAGGCCACAGGCCGGGTAAATTACTAGACTTTTAAATACTAGTTCTGAGTGTTTCAACCACATGCACAAAAGAAATGCGTGTCGTCAACCCTCCTCCATCAGAAACTAGTCGCTGACCTGAAGGGCGACACCCACGGTGACTTTGAGGACGTGTTGGTTGCCTTGGTAACCCCTCCCGGCGCCTACGACTCCCAGGAAGTCATCCGAGCCATCAAGGTGAGGCTGCGTCGGATTGACTCCATGGGGTATTAGCCACTAATAAGTAAAGCTATTTCCAAGGGAGCAAATGGTGTACATTGGAACTACGAGCTTAGTGCAACCGGACTTCATTCGTTACAGATTTGCTTGGATTCATAACATTTTTCCTCCACTCTTGTACAGGGAGCGGGAACTACCGAGAGCACGCTGACGGAAATCTTTGCCTCGAGATCCAACGGCCAGATCAAAGCCTTATCTGACGCATACCTGGCAGGTGAGCGTCTTCAGCACAAAGTGTTTGGAATTTCAGATTAGAGCGTGACTGATTTATTGCGTGAAAACGTTGGCAATTGGTCTTCATACGGTTTTGAAATGGTTTGTATTGTGGTTTCATTCAAGAAACTGGAAAATCGGTGGTTCATGATCTTCAGTCGGAGGTATCTGGCGATTACGGCAAAGCGCTGCTCATCTTGGCCGAGGTACCGCACGTTGCATTTGAATAATGAACCCATTCTCAACAAATCTGAATCAGGCTTAAAGCATTGCATTTATTGCAGCTAGACGGGTGTGAACCTTTCTATCCAATCTGTACAAATATGCAATGACAAGTAGTCTACTTACAGCCTGAGGAAAATCTAAGGTTTCATATATTCTGTTGGTCACAGGGGAAAAGAGACGAGAGCACCAATGTGGATGCTGCCAAAGCTAAAGCCGACGCTAAGGTACGTCCACCGCTCACTCACCACTGTTCTGTGGATGTAATGAAATGTGTCCCCTCAGAGCCGTTTAGTTACTCAGATGGATCTTCTGTTATTTTGACATGCTTAGCTTGGATTTGCAATTTCCTCAATGTGAAGTAAACACTAATTTATGCACTTTTCCTTCACCAAGCTGCATGCATGGTCTAAAGATGTATGTGTTTTCACTCCCCATCCCACCCAGGCGCTGTATGAAGCGGGGGAGAAGAAGTGGGGAACCGACGAGGCAAAGTTTATTGACATCTTGTGCCACAGGAGCGTTCCGCAGCTTCGTCAGAGTGGGTTCACCTCGTTTGTTTCCGTGGATGCTTGTGAAACCAAACTGCGAGGTTCCACAACGGTGGCTTAAGCTAAACGCTAACCTCAGCAGGTCACAGTGCCAATTGCCAGATATGTTGCTGATATACACAATGTACAACTGAGCCTGGTGTATTTTGGTCATAAACAAAAGTAAGATTAGAATTGATGGCACAGGAAAGGGTAGCGCACAAACACACAGCGATGCATTCAACGCTTTTCTAGAGTTCACTGCCACATTTGTGTTTTTGAGCCGGCATCTGATCACCAACGGTTGCATTCTCCTCCCCGCTGTGTTTCAGCTCTGGTAGAGTACAAGACTATTAGTAAGAAGACTCTTCAGGAGAGCATTGAGGGTGAGATGTCTGGAGCGCTGGAGGATCTGCTGGTGGCTGTTGGTGAGAATAAAGCTGCATGTTGTCGGCCCCGTTTGAAAACTTCTTTCATAACTTTTTTTTTTTTTTTTTTTTTTAATTTGGTCTAGTTAAGTGTGTGAAGAATGTTCCTGCCTACCTGGCTGAGCGGATTTTCAAAAGCATGAAGGTAAACGACACGTCCGTCTGTGTCATGAACCCGACAAAGCCACACATTGTTTCGTGGCATCCCGTCCTTTAAAAAAAAAAAAGGCCCACCAGACATTTACATTTGTCACTAGTGGCGCGGAAAGGAATGTTAAGCCCACGTTTAACTGCGGCCTCTTTGGCTACACGTGGACCATTGGTTACACTGTCAGCAGGCACTAAAGCACAAGACTCAAAACATGTGACACCACAGAATTAAACGCATGGGAGTGTTTATTTATCTGCACCTTTTGTACACAAACGTTCTCCCTTTTTGTGCAGGGTGCGGGGACCGACGAGTCCACTCTGACCAGGATACTGGTGAGTCGCTCAGAGATCGACCTGCTGGACATCAGGGCGGAATATAAGAAGCTGTTTGGATTCACGCTCTACTCCCAGCTAGAGGTCAGCGAACGCGCCCAGAGAAGCATGTGCACCGCGACAGAAATGTGCAGCTAGGTTTAATGTCACTGTCTGGTTTGGAGAAAGTTAACCTCCATTTTCCGTTTTTTCTTTGTGAAGGGTGAAGTGTCGGGCAGCTACGGGGAAGTCCTCAAGCGTCTCTGTGGCCAAGACGGCTAACGGAGTCCAACTCCAGTGAAGAATTGAAGCAAAGCTTCCTAACGGCACACGTAGTTTAGAACTAACCTTCTAGGAATGCTTCAGAATGCGGTAATGTTCCACCTGACTGCGCTGGGCAGACGGATTAACATTTAAGTGCACATCCAGATGTGGTTGAGTGTCTTATTTGAGGTTATAAACTGACAACTGTAAAATCCACATTTATATTCAAGCAGTAACACCAACAGCAGGATTTCATGTTAAATAAAAATAATGTATTCTATTTGTTTGTGGAATGAGGAATTCAAAACATGTTTATATAATAAAAACGTTTTATTTCAGTGTTTTGTTTATGTTGCTGTAACCGACTCCCACACAGGTCATCAGGACCTTCTCCCCTCCTTTCCTTTCATCTTCTGAAGGCTTCTGAACGTCGAGCTTAAACATGATCTGGAAGAAATCTCTAATGTGTCTGAGGAACTCGATCCTGAGAGAAGAGGGAGTCAGGGAGGGAAAAGAAAATAGTTTCGATTAAGAAGTTGGAGCGGTCAACAAATGTTACACAACAGCATTCTACTCCATGCCGTCCTCCGAATGACGTCAAAGGACCCCGGTCCTCATCTCTGGTGACTGTTGGATTAGTTGGTGTCCAACTGAACACTTATAACATCAGCATTACCTGAGTGATGAGAGCAGCGCATTGCGATGGCACTGCCAATCTTCAGTTATCATAGTACTGTACTCGAGACAGACACAGCACCGGTACCATGATAACTGAAAATGGACAGTTCATAGTTCTCTCCAGGTTTGAGATGACAAACAGTTGCATTTAAAAAAAAACAAAAAAACATTCTGCTTTAACTGTATTGTATGAGCGCACACACTGAACTGACATTGACCCTGTGAGTACACAGCTGCTCCGGTCCCATGATAGTGCAAGCATGTAAGATATTTGAAAACCAGGTGACCCAAAGTCTGTCGACTTTAACGGAGGCTTGTTAGGTTTCTACCCGTTGCAAATCAACATTCTTTTTTTTTTTTAATCGCCCATTTCTTTTGACTAATTGGGCTGAAATAACACTTGTATTGTGGACTGCAGAGCCCAAAGAAAAGGACTTCTGGGAGAAAAGGACTTTCAATTCAGGTACAAATTTGTTAAAGGCTTCAGCCAAACGGTATTTTTCAGGGAAAATCCTTAAACAAACACTAATGCAACAAAGCGCACACAGCAGCGCATCTCCTCTGCTGTTTATTTGACCGGCATCGGATGCTCTACTGTGACACCAGAACTTTGGAATACACTCACTTGCCAAGACTGGACAAGTAGAAGAATAACAAAGTGCACCTGCGTGGTGACTTATAAACGGGGCAGGGCGGCGTGATGAGCGCTTACGTGTACGGGGAGAGGGGTCCCAGCAGGACCTTCGACACGTCCTGTTGGCCGAGGGTCATCAACAGCAGCGCCAGGCTCTGATTGGACGAGTCCACGCAGCCGCCCTAAAAACACAGAGCAGCGGGGCGGTTTGTTTTCAGCAACAAAAACACAGTTTGGGGCGGAAACGTTTTAAAAACGAACTCCGCAACCCCCCTGGACCAGGAATTGATTATCTCAGGTCCAACGCTGATAGTCATCTGCGCTTGCACAATATAGTCAGAATCCAAAGCATGTTTTTCACCTCTACGACACAATTTGGAACATAATGAAATGTAGTATATTTACGTACGCTAGTGTGTCAAAATTATTTAGTACCACAGTCATTTTCTCAGTTCAGATTTCAATATCATGAAGTACAAATCATAAAAAAAAAAAACTGAAAACGCAACAATAATGACCTATTTAATGTTATTAGTTCTACATGTTTTTCTTTCATAACACTGGATTGTCCTGACCGTGAGCTCTTTCCCTCCTCCGCAGTCCCCCAGTTAGTAAACAAAATATGTTTCATGCACTGCGCGTGTGCACGTGGCAGCAGGGATTTGATTCAATAAGATGATCATATCAGAGGCCGCGGGCAAAACTGTGGTGACATTGTTTTTAATTCTCTTTGGTGCCAATGAGGCAGATTTTGCCCACTGCTTTCCACTGATGAGTGAATGGGATCCAAACGAGCTGTAAGAAGCATTTCAAACCAACAGAAAGAGCTTCACAGCGGCTTGATGGGTCTTCCACATTCTGACATGGGTTGACCATGTAATTCACAAAGAGAATCGGCTTAATTGCTATTAGAACTATGTTTTCTACGTATCCTTCCAACTGTCTAGATACATGAAGGAATTTGTCATATTTCTACACCCAAGACTAACAGCAGTGTTCATTGAGCACAAGAAACAGTATCTACTTGAACGTGTGGAAATGTTAAAGAAATGTTGAAGTTGGACAAAACCCCAAAGTGGAGCGCACATTTAGTCGACTATTGTCAAAGGGACCGAGCCACCGTACCTGTTTGAGCCGTTGTTCTGTGCTGCGGAAAGTCAAACACTCATAGATTCCCTGAAAAGTTTCTGTTTTTGTTCCTTTTAAAATGAGCAACTTCTATCCAGTAGAAGACAAAAAAAAAAAAGAACTAAACTGCATGAACCCGACAGCTAGATTCAGTACGAATGTTTTTCAGACCAAAACACCCGACAGTTAAAGTCTCCAGAGAGGCCAGCGGCCACCAAGCGGGCGGGCGGGAGCCCTCGTGGAAAAGTCCCTTGAATCCCCTCTAGAGGACAGACAGGAAGAGACGAGGCTGCAGACGCTCAAGTGTCATCACAGCGTTAACCTGTGAAACACGATACTATCCAAGGGGATAAAAACATTTTACACACTTCTCACATTGTATATGCGCTGAGCATAACGAGAACAATACAAGTAAAAACTCTTAAAGATAGCTTAAATTTACAATAATAAAAAATAAACGTGGAGCTCTTACATCAGCTCCTGTCCCGTGTTGATGTGGCTTCCAAAAACAAAATGTCCATCGGGTAGCTTTGGTTTACTACAAGAAGACGGTACTGATTAACCGTTAAACAAACAAGTCGCACGATACAGTGCGCACATGCCCTTTAATGCGAATCCTGCTCATTTATTTTCCTCCCTCAAGTTTTCAAAAGTTAACTATGCCAGCACAAGAGTCACACTGCGGCGCGTTAAAAGCCCCAGTTGAATACAAACCGGTCCATGAGCAGCCGTCTGAGCCGGACTCCACCAACGTCGACTGTGCCAGAGTGGAGCGTCAGCTTCCCGACGCATCCAACAATATTCCCGTTTCAGCGTTAATCAGCTGTGGCCTGACCAGCTAACTGGACTCACATGGCTTCCTGCGAGGGGGCCGAGCGCAAGAGCCGCGTGGAAAACCCGACTCACACACACACACACACACACACACTCACTGGATCCAATTGTACAAATTCGGATGAATTTGTACAAGAATGACTCGACTGTGTGAAGTTATGTTTGCTCCTGCTGTGTATATTTTTTAAGATGCAAGTCTTACAGCTGTTAGCGTAAGTCACATTTGGGGACACGCGGCTCAGGAAGAGATATGGACATAAAATGGGACTTTTTCTGGGACATTAAACTTGTTTTCTGTCCCTAAATCATTTTAATAGACAATCACTTTTCACCCGAAACACTCCGACCTTTGACCTCTGCAAAAATATCTGACTTCAATTGATGTTTCAAATGTTGGTAACTCATATTGGCATTTCTCCTCAAACAGACACTTTTGTGTCATGTCTTTTTCTTTTTTTAATAGTCAACTTGTAGGTTGTTGTTGTTTGCTGCTGGCAGCTTCCAGCTGAGCAAATCATTATGCCAAAAATGTGTAAATGTGGCATTCTACAAAAGATTGCACGTCCTGACAGCACAAGCAACCTCGTCTTAGTCGAGGCAAATACTTTTCCAATAGAGAACCATATGGCCATGGTGGCTTTATTAAACAGGCCATATTGTGGAATAAACCCAACATTTAATTTGAAAGGAAATGCCATTTAGTTTAGATTTGTATTATTGCGGTTATGCCCATAAACAGTATCTCAGTTAGAATGACAGACTGGAGTCATTACTGGAGAATGCAGGCAAACAATGGCAAAGTGTCAGTATCGCATGCTCGGAGTCTAATGTGTCCTGACTGTGTCTGTCAGGTATTCCCCAAGAATTTGGATTCATCCGGTGACCACAGTGACAACACGGCTGCTGTGTGCAGGGCTGGTGAGGAACTTATTTACATGAGTGAGTTCAACTTAAGCAGAGAATCATCAGAGTACAACCTGCCAGCGTACAAGAAGCAACGGATTAAATTCCGCTGTGAAATCCGTGTACTACATGGAAGTAGGAGAAGAAGAAGATACATCCCCGTAACAAAACATCCAATAACTAGAAAAAGACACGTGGCATTTTTCCAGGTTTCAGTGAGTCCACTAAACCTCTAATTCAACTCAACTTTCCTTCCGGACCAAAACAAAAACATCGAAACAACTGAAATCTGCATCTGTGCTTGAAAGGACGCCACCAACGTGCACGGGACGTCCTGTATGCTTCGTCGGCGGTACTTACCCGATACACCTCCTCCAAAAGCAGCATGGCACAGTTCCTGCCAAGGTCCTCTGGCAGCGAGGGGTCTCCCTGCCCCTGCGGCGTCGACGACATCTCAGCGCTGAGGAAGGAGCCGTTGAGCGTCTCAGCTACCAGAGTCAGACCGAAACCTGGAGACCTGCAGGCACCCGACATCCATCACTCTCTGTCCATCTCTGGACACATGACACTTTAAACCCTTAGTGTCGAGGACACTCACTTGCCGGAGTGGGCTCCTTTCATGTGGTCTGTGTGGATGTAGATGTCTGGAATGAACTGGTTTAAAACGCCTCTGGCCGACTCCACCAGCCTGTTGGCCATCTGGGGAGAAACTCGAACTGAATATCTGGATTCAGGATGTCAAGGACTTCAACAACACGTATGACACAAACGTGAGAAACAACATTTAGTTTCTGGCGTTCTCAATAAGACACAGCGATTAGTTATTTAGCAACTCAAATGTGAGGATTTGCAGCTTTTATCCGTTTGAGATCAACTTTTTCTTTTAGAGGAAACATCTGACGCGATCACATCGGACTTAAGGATATTAAACATGGGAACATTTTTACGTGTCATTATTTCTTTGTTTAGACAACAAAACAGAACCGAAAAGGCTTTTCAACCGACAGTTTGTACCACATTAATTATTAGAGGATGAAAAAGGATACGCCACTCCTCTGATCCTCTTGATCTTCCCCGGGTCGGTCAGCTGCACAGGCTTGATGGTCCTGCGGACCGGACAGGAGAAAAACACTTCTCCTCCCCCGCCGGGCGCCATGCCCCTCTTCACCACCTGAGGGAGCAGCAACGGAAGAGACACGGGACGGAGCGACGGTGACGTTGCAGCACTGCATTTGAAGCTTTTCGCCATGCTCATGAACGGGCCGCCTCTGTGTCCTCACCTTCAGGTCAAAGCCCTCTCCGTCGATGCCGAACTTCTTCATCAGAGGGAGGGCCGTGGACTTCAGCATGTCGACCTGCAGGAGAAACAGTGTTAGCGTGCTTCTGTAGGCACGGGCAGCGCTCGTACAGTTGTTTTCCCAGGACGTCGCCTCTCTCCAAAATCACAATGGTTTCAATTTAAAACACTTTCTCTAGTCAGCGCACAAACGAGTGTGTGATTCAATAACCTGACTACGCCCCTGACCGTAGACATCAGTGTTACAGCCTGTACAGGCACAGAAAGTGTTGATCTGAGAGGACATAATTGCATTAAAGCATGTGTGCACTAGAGTACAGTGTGTATTTTTCTCTGCAGACGCATGCTTAAGTTTCCTCCCGCTGATTTGAGTCCATAACAAATCAGAGCCAAATTGCTAAGTCAAAATGAACAGTTGGGACGGCTCAGTTGCATTTATGTGTGCCGTGTCCTCACCGTTGGGTCAATGGGGTCGTTGGTGACGCCCCTCAGCGTGGCCTTCAGAGGGGTCTTCATGAACGGAGCCAGCATGAGCAGGGCCTCCAGATAGTAGCCCACCGAGCGCTGCGTGTTGCAGTCGTGCTCCACAGAGCCGCCGTTCAGCAAGCCGGGCTGGTAGAACAGCACGGTACCTTGTGGGGACGTGGAGAGACAGGGGGGTGAGTCCATAGGGTGGTGCTGAGCATTACTACACCCGTGCCACCGGCAAAAGGGTTAATGAGATGAAAAATATGAAAAAAACACTAAACAACATCTGCTACAATCCGGTTATTTACATCGAAGGTGTCAGTTTGCTGGTTTTGAGCAACAATCCTCTGCAAGTAGATTGTATTATCCTGATGATGAGACTCACCTGTTTGGTTAATCTCTATTCTGGAGCCATTTGTCACTTTGTCTAACAGCCTTATGAAGCTGGCCTCAAAATCTGGAAGAGAGCAGCACAAACATGCATTCAGTTAGGTCAAACCAAACATTTACCACAGCTGAATCTGGGGACAAAAGTAATGTTACGTTGAAGCAAAGTCTACCAAGCGTTTGCAAATCAACAGGTCGGCTGGAACAAGTGATGGAGCACAAGTATGAAACACACGTGGATTCAAACAGGAGGATGAAGTCCTGTGGGAACGTCTGATGATCCTCACTCACACAACTACGCTAAAACGAGTCCCTCGTCATAAAGACAGGAGACGTAACTTTGCACTGCGATGTAAGACATCACTCATCTCGCATTTTACACACTGTCGTCCTATCGTTCGCCCACGTGACCGGCCGGTGATTAAAAGAAACACTCCCAACTGCGTAACAGCTAGCACGTTAGCTGCCGCGCTAACTGCGACGCCACACGCGGGGCGAAGCCGCGACTCACCGCGGACTCCCGGGCTGTCGTCTTTGGAGCGAATGTTCCGTATCCTCACGCGCTTCCCGCTGAGCGAGGACAACACCAGCCGCTGCCTGAAGAAATTGCAGCCGTCGTACTCGAGCCCCTGGCTGGCCATGTTATTGTTTCTGTCTGGCTGCGAGTGGGGAATCCACGTGTGTTTGCCTTGGGAAGAAGCTCAGAGGGCGGGGAGGGTACGGAGAAGGGCGAGGGACAAAAAGGGAGTCTTGCGCTCAGGTGGTGCGGTCGCTGCGTCTGGCCACCGGGTGGCGCTAAAAACACGTTCATTGATACGCGTGACGAGAGTTTTGCCTTTTAAAGGCACACGGCGTGATCAAAACGTAAACAAATGGGGGGCACGATCAATAATATCGCTATCATTGTTGAAAAATACAGACAGTAGATACAACTGTTATCTAACTATTTAAACATGATTCTAATCTGTAACGGTAATGTCTGCAAACAGTGGTCTCTTTGAAACTCCCTCTCTTTTGTTTTTAGGGGCTGAATGGAGCGAACAGACTGGTTGTTGTTGCCAATGTGCACGTCCGTCCACGCAGGGTTTTAAGGCTCTGAAAGGGATTAATCTCCGTAACCTTGCCGAGCAGCTTTCCCCACCCTGCGGATCAGTTACATAACCGCGTTACAGCCCATTCCTGCAATAAATAAACGGCATCTTTGCTGGGGGGGAGTTTGTGAACACGCCTGATAAAGAAAGCTCCTATCGGGTCGTGACGTCAGAGGAGCAGATCCTCACGTGGTCCCGCTGCCACCGAGCAGAAGACACTTCTCGTGTTCTTCCTCCTCCTCCTCTTCCTCGTCTTTCTGCAGGGGGGGGAAACAATCCGAAGCTGGAAAAAAAAGGCGCAGCCACTTTCGGTTGCGCATTTTGGAAAAGCGGGTCTCGCGGGGCCCCGTTTCCCGGTGGAGCATCCGGGGAGGTTTTTGTTAATGGGAAGAATCCGTCTTTTTCTTTGCTAAGTTCTCCGCCTGCGACGCACACTCAACCCAGAGATGGTGCTTCAAAGGGTCTTTCGTGCTGTCATCATGGGACCTCCGGGGTCCGGGAAGGGAACCATGTCCGCACGCATATCCAAAACTTTTGGACTGAAACACATTTCTAGTGGGGACATTTTGAGAGCCAACATCAAAGACCAAACCGGTAAGATAGCGCACCGCGTCCGGCACGTACCGGTGTCCATGTGCTTTAAAACGCGAATCTGCAACTTCAGACGTAAAAATGCACGTCAGAAATGTTATTCTACGTCATTGTCATCTAGGTACCGTTAGAAATAATGTATTATAATGCTTTATAATACATTAAATGTTTCCTGATTCCTTTAACAAAGCAAATACAGATTATTACACACAAACCACACATGCATGTGCATCCATATGTATATTGTGCAAGATAACAGTTTATTTCTTTTCTGACTGATAATTAACCAGTTTGATCTCTTGTCTTGCTGTGAACCTGTGAGCTCATCATCCGAGGTCAAACTAACTCGCAGGGTTTACACGGGTTGCTCTTTCCTGTTTGTACCGAAAACACTTCCCCTGGCTGACACGCTCCTCGAGGCCCGGGCTCCTCTGCATAACCTTGGATGAGGATAAAGACAGGAGTAAAGATAAGGAAGTGTGCACCTTCAGTCGCTGCAGAGGAAGGAGCGAGGTTTTACGGCTTAGGATCAAAGTCCACTGCAGAAGTTGCTAGTTGACTTCCCCCACACACGTCTTTCGAAACTGTCCTTGTGGCTGAACCGGTGGCCTTCCACCTCCCTCGGGGGAAGAAATGCCTGTTTGGGTGTGTGCACTGCAAAGGAAGACCCTCGCGGCGTTCTAAACACACTGCTACCTGCGTGGGTAGCACAGTCCTCCTTAAAACAACGCGCCTGCGTACTCGACACTTTGTTCTGGGTTCCATCTTCATGTACGTTTGATTAACAAAGAAGAAGAACATCCACTCATTCTGCAGTCTGTGCTCGTCACACACGTGACGTGTTATAACATTGTTACATTCTGGTTATTGCCTGCATGTATTTGATGTATTGTTGTTAAATCATAGTAGTATATTAGCACATTCAGGTCATTTCTAAAATTGTCTTCACCTGGATTTATGCACGAATGTCTATTACCCATCATCCTGTTAAAAATGTTCTGCTAAGTAGCTTTATGGCAGAAAAGAATGTTTTCTTGTGCAGTTTGACGGCGTGATGATTAGTGCACCAGTTAATACACGTTCATGTCATCCAGCATGACATATTGTATGTTTGTAAAACCTTTAGTTCTTTATTTGTGATGTTAACTGCTTTACAACCCAGAACGTGTGGAAGAAAGGAATTTCAGTCAATGCTTTTGGCGGGAGATAAAGTCCATATTCAATAATGTGGCGTGTGTCGCATTGCCGATAGAAGGAAGTCAAAGACTTTTGTAAGAGGCAGCGTCTTCTATCTCTGTTCCCCTGTGTGTGCGCGTGTGTCAGAACTCGGCCTGTTGATGAAGTCCTCCATCGATCGGGGTCAGCTGGTACCCGATGACGTCATGTCCCGTCTCATGCTGAGTGACCTGAGGGCCTTGGACCACAGCAGCTGGCTGATTGACGGTACGATCGCTCACATCTGCCGGGCGCCAATTGATAACGAAGCTGTAGCGTCGCCATTGTTTGTTATCCGATGGATTTGTTGATCTTTTTTAAAGTTCAATTTTGATATAGTTAACCATTACGTTCCTTTTCTAACTTTTGCCTTGCTTTACCCTGTCCGTCCCTACCAGGCTTCCCGCGCACGGTGTCCCAGGCAGAAGCTCTGGACGACGCCTTCACTGTGGACACGGTTATCAACCTCAATGTCCCGTTCCAGACCATCAAACAGAGGCTGTCCTCACGCTGGACTCACCTCTCCAGCGGCAGAGTCTACAACGTCGACTTCAACCCCCCTAAAGTCCCTGTAAATACGTCCTCTCACACCGGTTGCTTCTTCAGCTACCTCACTGTCCCTGCAGACAGCAGCACTGCGTCCTCGTGCATGTCGCTTGGAGCTCAGGTTTCTCATTGGTTTCAGAAGATTCCTCTCAGGCAAAACAATTCCATTTTTTTGTGCATTTTGCATCCAGTTTCCATGACGACAACCAGAGCTTTCGGATGAAGTCGACTACTTCATGCTAAACAACGGGCGTTCAGATGTTGCCAAGTCCTTTAGTTATCAGACTATCCCCTTTTACATATTCTTTTAACATTTACATTCATTATAAAATGATCTCTGTTAACTGGCTCAAATAATGACGCATCACGCTTATGACACAGACGCACACAGTACAGTACGGTACCATTTCCCCAAACTGTTGACTGGTACTGCATAACATGCAGGCAGAGATAAGCTCGACAAAGCCCTCCGCCCTCTTCTGTGTAACGGGTGGATGATTCCGAGCTGGCGTGCTCGTGGTCACGTGTTCTCACTGCGTTGGGGTTTTTCAGCAGGTTCCTGCTACATTTCCCGCACAGTCTGCAGGAGCGACACATTTATGGTTAATCATTGGCCTCAGTCGCCTCTCCAACCAGTCCGGTTTGAGAGAGAACGAGGTGACAGAAACAGACGTAGACAAGTACTTAAAAAATACCAGTTTTTCTTCTTCTTCCTTCTACCGGTTATTTGAGAAGCTGTCACTTCAACAGGGAACACGCCTCCACCAGAGAGCAGGACTAAACAATTGAGCTGAGCTCCTGTTGTGCGAGCTCTCTTAGTAAAAAGAAGACGCCGTCGTGATCCTGAAACTCCTGAAATATTAAATGAAACCGTATGACTTCTGCTGGAAAATACACCAGTCAACCCGCAGATGACTTCTTTCATTATTCAGCTTGGCTTTTATCCGCTTTGTCGTCGTCGACCGGTTTGCGTTCTCGTCCCTGAGGCCGTGTCCAACTTGTTGTGGTTTTGAACTAATACCGTCCGCATTAACGGGAGCTCACGTGTTCTCTCCAGGGTTTGGACGATGTGACGGGCGAGACTCTGGTCCAACGGGAGGACGACACACCAGAGACGGTCACGCGGAGACTGAAGGCCTATCAAAACCAGACGGAGCCCGTCTTAGAGTTCTACAGGTAGCACACCTCCACCTGCCACCGTCTGTGTCGACCAGTAGTTTGTAGCAGCAGACGCAGAAATGAAAAAGCAGCAGACGTTGGAAGGCGTCACGTCGTAATAACTCACTGACTGTTACTACTCATTGATGCCTTAATGCTTCAAGTAAGAGGCCAAAGGCCTGTGAACCTTGACCCCAGGCCGTATCTTATCTTCCCTACACAGTCCTCATAGTAACTTACATGATTGAATAATTGCTATAGAGCCAAGAGGACACGCTAATAAGGCCTCAGACCCGGCCTGTACATTCACATCCTCTCTGGAATAATGTCAAAGCTCAGCTGGTGTCCCACTTATTCTAAATACAACATCTGTGAGGCCGTAACTCATTAGGAGAAGAACAGGCTTGTAGCCCACGTGACAAACTAGCGTTCACACTTCTCTGCACATTAAAGGCCGGCAGTCGCTCACGTTCACGTTTTCCTAGTCGCTGTGTGATATTTGAACACTTCAGACAGCGTAAAGTAAAACCGGATCTTCTCATTCCCTCCAGGAGCAAAGGCGTACTAGAGATCTTCTCCGGGACAGAAACCAACAAGATCTGGCCGCACGTGGAGGCTTTCCTCCGCAGAAAAGTCTCCCCCGTCGAGCAGACCGCTGCATAGGGAGCCGGAAGGGAAAGGAGGGGGGGGGGGGGGGGGGGGTCCCATCGAGAGCCACTTTCTGCGACACAAGAGGAGAGCCCCTCGGTGAGGAGAGCCGTCGGTGAGGCGATGCGCGACGACCAAGCCGGAGGCACGTCGAGCGTAAACGTTGGTCGGAGGAGAAGCCGCCGCTGGCGTTAGTGTGGGAGATACTCAGGTGTGCCTACGAGCTTTCACACATTAACTCGCTAAGAGTTTATTTAAAAAAAAAAAAAAAGTGCCTTAAAGCCAGGATGCTTCACCGAATCAAATATCAAGATATCTAACAGTAGAATATTGAATTCTTAATGTTTAGGTTTTGTAGCTGCAATCATGATTTATTTTTTAATACGAGACAGAATATACGAAAGGGAATCGATCCAAGTTGTACAAATTACTGGAAATTCACTTTTGCACTTTTAAGGGCTTTTAACTGCTTCCGAAAAGGGTCACCGATAGCTCAGTGAATGTAGTTTGTAGATTCTTTCCATGAATGTGGACCAGATTGAATAATGTATGAACCACACTTAATTTAAATAGTTTTACATTTTTTTAATCAAACCATCATTCTTTTAATCACGTTCTTACTCGCATTGCCTCTGAAATGCAGTTTCCATTTCAACCAGTCGCTCCTTGTGATTACAATGTAATATAAATGTATGATATTTAATTAATGCCACTTGACCATTTAAAACTTTATTGAAAGAAAAGTGTACGAACTCATAACATTCTAAGCACATTTGGTACGAGGTTGTCTTTTTGTTTGAAGCATCACAAAGTTGATCTGCCCTTCTGTGTCTTTGCACTCGAGTCTTAAGAATGTTTCACTGGGTTTAAAGCAACAGAAATGCCTTTTACATGTAATCTAATGACTCCTGAATTGTACTGTGCAAACGTCTGATACTAAATGATATTATTGTACACCAGAATAACACAAGTCATTTCCCAGTCATTGATTTAATTGGACTAATTTGGATACTTGTGTCCTAAAACAGACAGTTGAAAGAATCCTTCTCCACTGATTGCTTTTATAACATGTGATAAAGA
The DNA here is from genome assembly GCF_964276395.1 of Gasterosteus aculeatus. Taxonomy (NCBI): domain Eukaryota; kingdom Metazoa; phylum Chordata; class Actinopteri; order Perciformes; family Gasterosteidae; genus Gasterosteus; species Gasterosteus aculeatus. The sequence continues at coordinate 9,289,771 of NC_135702.1, read as the reverse complement.
GAATCATGAACAATCTTTTCGGATTCTTTTTCTTTTGTTGGTGCAAACAACATTACCAAACAATGCAAACTGGCAGCAGACGGTTTGTTGGGGATTTTGGTGCATTATTGCTTTCTTATGAAGACCTGACTGTCTTTAACGGCCGGCGATGAGGAGCAGACTAACCAACTCACTTCTTTCTAAACCTGATTACTTGTAAATCGAGCTACTGCAGAGGAATTGGGCCAAACTCAGAAATTACTTGATGCCTGAACAATTATGAGCTAAAACTTTCCCAATCACAGCAAATATTGTATCTGTTTATCATGTAAATCGTCACTGTGTTGATGGATTTATAAACATCTCAGGCTCCTTAAATGATATATGCCAGAGGAACCATGTTGTGCAGTCGTGACTGCGGGTTTATAAACTGTAGCAGTTGAGTTGACATCAAGACAAACATTTAGCACTTGTTTTATATTTGAGTTGTTAAACAGCAGCACAAGAAGACAAATCCTACTATGAACGACAAGTGGATTGTTTTCCTAAAGCTCAAAGCTTCGTGACGGACATTCCTACAGTAAGTCTCTCAATCTTCACTCACACGTTGCGTGATTATTTAGGAATTTGAGACACCAGACACAGGTTTAGTATAACAGCCCCAAGCCAGACACGTAGTTTGCATAGTGGATTAGTAACTTTGGACAGAAAGAAAGAAAGAGAAAAAAAAAAACAAAAAAAAAAAGTACATTTCAAAGCACAACAGCACATTGCTTTACTGCGTACACTACTTTGGTTTATGTTTACACACTTCAGGATGCTGCCGGACACGAGCGCTGTGAAATACAGAATAGTGAATCGGGTGCGCTGCAGCACACAGATGCTCAGTGAAGTCCACACATGCATTGTACTTTAATGCATCACATGGTTAATTTAATCCCTCGGTCTGTAGTAAAATAAAACTGCTCAGGCAGATTTTCACTGATTTGGCCTCTGGGGGGGAAGAGAGAAGGAAAAAAAAAATGTAAAAAAAAGAGAAAAAAAAGACGTCAGCTAACAACGGCCTACAAAAAGGTAAAAGAAAAAAGGGCCTAAAATTCCAAACACACGCTCATCTAAAGCCTGCTTTAAAGTTTGGAAGCCGACAAGAATAAAATGGTGTCAAAATACGGCAGCGGTGAGAACTGTTTAAAATCCTCTGGACCTCGGCAGAGAAATATAAAGTGCAGGACACATTCAGATGCAGAGACTTCCTTTCTGCAGACTAACATACATCACAGATTTCTTCGTGGCAGGGCCGGCTCTACCGCCCCCCCCCCCCCCCCCCATCCCCATCATCATCCCTCCATAGCGGTGCTTTTCACCTCCTTCACAATGAGGAACTTCCACCAGCACGACACAGACTTCCGTCCCGCGCGGCTCTTCTGTGATCCTGTGAGCAAACCGCCCTCACCGCCGGCGTGCGCCGGTCGAGACGAGGCTCTGACCGTGCGAGAGCCCAGACGGGTGACTCACAGGGGGAGGAGCATCAGTCAGTGGATGAATATTCGGCAGCTAAACGAAAACAATCGACACCATCTCGAGATCGAGTTTGTCCCTCTAAAAAAACGCAGCTTGGCCTCACCGCGCGATGAAAGCTGAGACGCCGCGTTGTCTCGCACACTGAGGAAGGCGTGCGCTCATTATTGGTTGCGGCTTTCTTGGTAAGCCGCTTCGGTAAACGGGCAACCGACTTCTGTCACAGAGGAGAATGTGAGCTGATGCAGCAGAGAGAACCACAAAAACCAGCCGCACAAGCTCGACAGATTCTACAGTGATGAGAAAAGCTTTGTGTGCACTGGATCAGTTTGGAACGGTGAAGACAGTAAATACAATTCTGGATTTAAGCTGAATGGCAGATTTGAAAAAGGAGGATGTTGGATTACTCGGCGCTTTAATGGCTCTATTAATCCGCTCCAGGCAACACAGGGAGTACTTTGCTTCAGATGGAAGTTTATCACGTCCTCCGAAGTCGGTTCTGCAAACTGTCTTCTACTCAAAAGCTGTTTTGGAAGCATCTCTGCCTCGTGTAGACAGCTCTGATCCAGCTACCAAACACCTCACTATGTATCGCCTCCTCATAATGAGCCTTCCACTCAGTACATGCGGATCACATGGGAGTCTGACCCAGAGCTCCAAAAGCTTAACGAAAACTAAATAAATTAAACTGGAACTGTGTTTGTACAAGTTCAGACATTACTTCACTAAACACAAAGACACTGCGCTTTGCTCAGTCGCATGCAGCTGACCGGTAAGCTCTTAGTAAATGAATAAAAAGAGATATGAGGTCGTGTATGTTTTTAACGTGTTTGTGTTATTGTGTATGTTTTCAACCGGCGGGTCTGAAACTCTCCGGTAAGGTAACCGAGGTTCCTCTTTCATTCCAGACTCCGCAATCCTTTCTTTTCCTCTCATGATTGAAACTCAATTGTTTTTACAGACCACCTGTATTATACCGAGACTCCAGAGCAACGGATCTGTCAGTTTCGCTTCTCACAATTCGTTTAAGCAGCTAAAAATAAAAAAATAAACGCTCCTCGGACATCAGACTCCGTCAGCCATTCAATTTGGTAGCAAACTGTCCAAAGACTTTTTTTGTGTAATATTCTTTGTGTTGTCGGTTATCATTTTAAATTAGTCTCTTCTTTCTTTAAAAGCAGGGTGGCTTTCTGCACATCTGTTCAGCTGCTGTGAAGAGACCAAGTGGCAGAGAAATGCAGGAAAATAATGTTTGCTGATGGAAAACATTTGTCAAAGACTGATCCCGTCTCATTAGATTCCTGCTTTTGCGCTGCTCCTTTCAGCCGCGTCCGCCGAGTAAAAAGGGCTTAAAACTCGGGGTGTTCCTAAATGGGAAGGTGGTGGTGGAGGGAAAGCTGGGTCTGGATCCCACAACCACTAGGTGGTCTCCATCATGAGTATATCGTCTGTAGCATCGTCCTTTGTCCACCTTCCTGTATTTGTCCACATTCCAGCCTCTAAACGGAGCTTCACAGGATATTCTGCCACCTAGTGGAGGGAGAAGATCAGAGAGCTTTCATAGCAGAGGAACGTCATGCACATTTAAATGTAGGTTTAAAATCAGGCTGCAGAGAGGCGGGCAGGCGGGGGGCAATCTACTATTGTTAAAGGATTCTGATAGTTATGTAACTACTTTCTGCCTTTTGAACATTTAAAGCCCAAACAGTGAACTGAAACTAGACATCTGGTCATGAACTCAAGAAACAACACCTGCCTTTCTTTGCAAGAACACATGTGTCATGTGTGAATTCTCGTCCAAATCACCCCTCAGAAACTATGAGCTCGGAAGGAGACGATACGGGTCGCTACGAGAATAAAGAACAGCCAAAATTCAAAAGCAGAAGAGACAGGATTTGCTTTCAACAGGCCCGGTCACATTCCTGGGTGGCCATCTTTTCCCTCTGGGAGGAGGATGATTAGTAGAGGTTTGGCAGCTAGTCAGGATTTGGGGCCAACAGAGGGGAGGAGGCCTCATTCTCGTTTCCACAACCATAAAAGGCTTCAAGCAACTAAAGGTCAAGTTTAGTACAAAAGCATGTGAAGTCTTTCTCGTCTATTATTGGAGAGGTGTAACGTTTCCTTTATGAATGGTGGAGTGTGTGAAGCACACTGATGATCCCACTGATGATCTAGCAAACAGAACCATGATCTAATAATGCTAATACTTAACGGTCGGGGAGTTTCTGAGTTACCCGAGCTGCTGACGTGATGATTAGTGGGAGGAGACCAAGACGGAGCGTAGAGGTCAGCACTTTATTGTTTGGATTGGAAAACGTATATGCAATTATGCGCATAACATGATTGAAACAAAAACAGAAAAAGCTATCTTAATACTATATCAACCCAAGAAATTAAACAATAATATTTAAGAATAACTAAATAGTAGCTCCCACGCACAGCTTATGAAAACTATCCCCCGTGTAACAGTCTCAAGATTACACTGCAGTGGAATTGATGATGGCCACCAAGATGAATTGATCTGATATTTTCCTGTGCGCTACAGTCAGGTTCTTAAAGTTTTAACTTGGGACGCCTAATGACACTACCAAGGAGCACATCCGACTGAGTCCAGTAGAACTAAAAACCAAAAACGAAAGTCCGCTTGGCGTCAGCGATCACCAGCGACATCAGCTCAGGGTCCTGGTTGCGGCTATAACCAACTTTCCCCAGCGGCTGCATGTGTATTTCATGTGAAACTATTTCATTCAAGAAATATATGAATAAGAAAAAAAATGATTGAGCCGTTGCACTAACGTGCAGCTCAATGGGGCCACCTGACAGCCGCGTGGAGTCACTGCAACCGCCTATGAAAGAGGGGGAGCACTTACTGGAGGCAAAGAGTCCGAGGCTCCTTTGGGGCCGAGCTTGTAGTTTGTGCCGGTGTGCTGCTGTTCCCCATGGTTGGTCGTATCACCTCTAGACTTGAGTGCGTATTCCTTCACTCGATGTTTGAAGGCCTCGAGCTCTGCATGGAAGACTTCCAAGTAGACATCTTGACCTTCCTACGAAGCAACCAAGGTGACACTGTGTACGTCACCTTCAACATATTGAGAGCAATAGAGACACTGGGGGGTGAAGTACAGTCACAGTAATAATTGGATGCTTTTGTCTTACTTTGGCTTTGTGGAAGAACTGTCTGAAGCAGCCTCGAGGATCCTGCTGAGAGTTGGACGCCATCTCCAGGATGAACTGCATGACTACAGCTTGGTGCGCCACCTGCTCCATCAGTGCTTGTTTCTACAGGACAGAAACGCATTTCTAAAGTCGGGTATCACGTCACTCGGCATCCGTAATTAGTGAATTCTGACAGCTAAGCAGAATGTGATGTGAGCTTACAGACACTTTTGAGTGTTTTATTGTGGCAACGTTTTGGAGGCATCCTACCCATAATGTCAGATTTCTAAAAGACAGATTAGCACTGACAGCACTATTCTGTATCTATAACACGTTCATATCATGTGACACTTCATATTGTTTGAATTTGCATTAGTTTAAAATGAATACCCACGTTTGGGACTTTCAAAGCAGGGAGGATATTTCTTTATTTGGAAGGGTAATACTCTGTTGGCAGAAGGGAGTTTATACTTTAACAAGCAAACAGCTGTATTTTGATGTTAGCAGGTGACAGTTCATAGTAGAAGGCTTGCGGCTCCATGTTTACGTGACCAGCTGAGAGGAACTGCACAGAACGAGTTGATCTTAACGGTGTAACATGCCACCTATTATGGCTGTGGGTGGCTCTTATGACTTTTTGGCTCTTATGACTTTTGTTTTCTTGACAGTTTCTGTAAAAGAAACTGTCAAGAGTTCTCGCCCTCAGAGGCATTAAGCACATCAGACTGACTAAACATATTGTAGATGAATTGTTCCGATAGTAAAACAAACCCCAGCCTGATCTTTCAGCGACTTACTTCTTCTTGCTGCAGCCTCATGCACCACAGAATTAAATAGTTGGCCGTTTCATCACATATGAGCTGAGGCATGTCTGCAAGGAACCGCTGGCTGTCGTCCCATCTCCGCAACATACCTGTGGAACGGATGAAAAACAGGTTGACATTCTCTCAAGACATAAACAATAACCTGGATTTTGCATGTTTATATAAAATCAACAACATTAGTTTAGTGGTGTTGAATTCATCAAATTGGCATCAGAAAAATACATATGTGAGATTTCAGTAAAGCTGGAAAAGAAATTCCACCTTAATCTGCAACAATCTTTAAGAAAGGTGTTGAGCAACCAAGTGAAACAAACATATGAAACCAAATAGTCTTAACATTAGCCTGAGGGCTTACCAAAATGCCTGAGCTCTTGGTCAAACTTTTGGATAAACGTCATGCTCTTGTCCTGATCCCTTTCCACCGTTTCATTTGGGGAATTGATGATACTCTGGAAGAGAGAGAAGACATCGATTGATAACGTTGATAACGTTATTAAATGAAAAGTACACAGTAGGTAGACACAGTTGAGTAAGAACAAATGATTCAGTGAGCACAACACTTCTCATGTCAGCTCCAAGATGCATAAACAGATCACTTAAATGTGAAAAAAAGCCCAACTGTTTCCTCACCTTATCAAACACATCCCAACTTCTGACAGCTCCGAGCACAGGACCGCGGTTGGGCCCCTGGCATCCCAGCATGCTCTCCTTGCGGCGCCACTCCTCCTCGTTGTGCGTGAGCTCCGTGGGGCAAGCCAGAGTCCGAGCGCGTTCCTGCTCCAGGGACTCAGAGCTGTGGACGCCCAGCGAGCAAAGCTGATCCTGGGCCTCCGCCAGTCTCCAGCTGGAGACGATGGACGCTTTTACACAGCGGTGCTGGCTCTGGCAAAGTGTCGCCGTGGCGCAGTCACAAAAGTGCGATGACGGTGACTGAGGAGAGGAAAGTGGAAGAACAACAGAAAAGATTAGGACTTTGAGAGTAAATGAATATGCGGTCAGGGACTCAAGTAAGTGGCTCGGCTTAGAGATGTAACACTCTCACTATGACTCACACACTCAAAATAAAGCCATGTGTCTTAGAAGCCAAGCAGCTGTATTTAGCACAGGGTGGGGCGAGGGGGGTAAAAATAAAAGATAACGGCCATCATCATCCATTCATCAACAGACACAGCCGTCAGTTAGTGTCCCACAATAGCAACGACTGGGGAGAGGAGAATGACACAGCAAATAACACGCGTGTAGCGGACATGAGGGGACAGTGGGGGTTTGCATTAAGGGTCAGTATTCCCTTCAACAGGCAGCCTGGGCACTGAGGTCGGGCATCGCCACAGTTATTGGCAGTTTAATGTGATCATTTAGCCGGACAATGCAACAGCAAAAGGTAGAAACAGACGCAGGCATCTCACACGGTTGAAAAACAGACGCGAGGCCGTAAGGTGCTTAACGTTACAGCCAAGCGATCGAGGTAAACATGAAGTCACTCCCCGATCCCCCGAGCAGGGTTAGCTTGCTAGTTAGCGTGCTTTAAATAACGTTACGTTAACGTCCCCAACGACCTGACCCCCAGCACAAACTAAGCTAACTAATTACCTGTCGGGGAGGATAAACACCACCCAACGCCTCCCCCGAAGAAGCTGTGTCGATGTTCGACTCTTCATCGCGGTAAGCTGGGGCTCCGTCACCCAGCCACTCCATCGCTGCTAACCAGCTAGCTAACGGGCTAGCTCTGCTCGGGCTCCAGCTAGCTTAATGCTAGCCGTGTTGGAGGCAGCTCAATGGTGCTGCCTGAGGTCACCGGTCTGACAAAGTTATGTGTGGCTCCAAATACCAGACCGGAGGGGTCAGCAGAGCACCGCAGAGCCGGCGGGGGAACGTGGTGCACCGAGTTTAGGTTCTGTTAGCTGCATTGCTAGCTACACCAACAGCTAACACTGAGTGCCCCAAGTTACCCGGCTGCGTGTTTTAAGAGGCGTATGACACGCTGATCACGTGATAAACAACTTGGTCCACGTGACACGAACTCGCCTATTTCAGCATCAAAAACAACTTAATTGCTCTGTTTTGCCGTTTTCTTTTACCTCGACAATTAATGGTATATATTTATAGACATAAAATAAAAAGTGTCTTAAAACTCCAATCAGCCTCTTCACTTGTATTAATTCAATAAGTCACAGAGTGATGAAAACCATCCTCAACAATACAAATGTATCACATGAAGGTAAATGTTAGGAGAGAAGCACAAATTAAGTACACGTAGCATACAAGGTACACACACTTATCAGTATTCTGTAAATACAGCGAACTCTTTTATTTCATATGACCACTGAAGAAGACAAGTGCTTAGTTTTAACCTTCTATAAGACCAAACTTTTAAAAGTAATATAATCAGCCATATTACAGGCAGCATGGTCTGCTCTGTATTTTTTACTTAGGCTTAAACTAGTTATTATAAGAGGTATAAAGTCATCCTTATTGACACATTAACATGTAAAGGTGTTTTTGTTTTTTTATATTTTACTCTGTGCATTCATTAAGACTGTAAAACACAAGACACATGAGACAAGTACGGAGAAGTGACAGCAGGTCTGCGTTAAGAGGAGACGTCCAGGTGCAGGTGGACACCTGGTAGGTGTGACGTGAGGCCTCAGAGGCCTTGAAGGGGACTTTCCCCCTCTGTGCCTCTGTGGGGACATTCCTGAATCTGCCGACTCTCTGGGACAATAAGAAGGACAGTTTGAGGGGAGAACAGAGTTGGTGAAAATGTGTTGGAGTGACCGGAGACGGAGACGCTGTAGATTAAGATCTGACTCAGGCGCAGATATGATTAGTGACGATTGAAAAGTTCTCTGAGGTTTTGAAAAATGTTAAGGACAGACATTATGAGACATGGACACATCTAACAGCTTAGGGACCAATGGGTGTCTATCAGGGAGCAGGACGTACATGTTCAACTAGAAGACGATACCTGTTCAATCCACCGGGGGGCGACACGTGATTATACTTCTAACTGCTGTCAATCAACCAGGTTCTCTTTACTTGCACTACTGCAGTAGTTCCCACACTGTTTCTGTCAGAGCCCCTTTGAGGATACAGACCCACTGTAACATTGATTGAAACATAAAAGAAGAACAGTCGTTAAAATGATGAAAAGGGGTTAAACCATTTACTGCTTTTTAAACCATCAGCATTAAACACCACCATAAGAGCTTTTTACCTTTTTGCATGTGGGTCCATTAAACTATTATAATTTACATAAAAAAATAAATGTGCGTAGTCGTACTGTCAAGATCACATCCACACATAAAGATTCCTTTTAACTTTACAATTTAAAAGTCCTATTAATTTACTGAAGAAGGTCTATGTTGTTATTATTAACAATACATTCACATCCATTGCAGGTCACAGACAAGTTACAGACAGGGACACTGCAGACAGTCCTAATGGTCGTCAAGCACTTGCCCTTTTGCCCGGAATGAGAAAAGTGCCCTTTCTGCTGGTGCCTCATTTTTTCTTCATTCATCAACATTTAAGAACAAAAATGATTCTCTCTCCCATCAATTCCCTGCCAACTCGGACGTTTCCTAAAAAATAAACAAACAAAAAAAATTTAGTGTAAAGCTGCTTATGCTTCAATTGTAAACAGTGAAGCAAACAGTAAACATCTTCCAAGAGATGCACCAAGGAGGATGCTCCCGTGAAGCTCCTTTAATTTATTCAGACCAGAGTTTTGATAAGTATTGAGTTAGAATATATTTTGATTATTTAACATATTATTTTGTTATACAATATGGCCTTGTTTTGCATGTTTTTGCCTGATATTCATTTATTTATTCAATTTGATAATTTGAGTTACAAGAGAATCAAACAAAAAAAATGAATAAGCTGGAAAATAATGTGTTTCTTTCTTTCTTCATTATTATTATTATTATTATATACATAAATAATTTGGATGAGTGGGGATGGGGGGGTGGTTTTGGTTTTAGCACCTGCCCCCCAAAATGTCTGTCCACGTGCCTGCAGACAACAGTTCATTAACTCATAAGAGAAGCCTGTGGACGCATTTAAGTGAATGTAGTTTTGAATGTTGAAATTGAAGCTCAGAACAGCGCTTAACGTATTTTAACATTTAACGTTTTTCTAACCGTTACTTGTTTTTACTGCTCCCCAAATGAGGAAGTGGACTACTTTCACACCTCAGCGGAAGCACAGTTTTGGGTGCCATTGGGGCTTCAACCAAACCGCACAATGTGTGGTTCGGTCTAAAGTTTTGTGAGTGCGCTCATTCCCGAAGGAGGAAACACTTCCACACGCTTCACGAGTGGAAACAAAGACCAGGAAGGATCCTCGTCCGGGAATTTAATTCTTAACTCTGTAAATGGATTGGAATGAAACTGACTGACTGAGGAGTTTACTTGTTGAAGAGCTTCAGTTCACATCACTCAAGACGTCCATGGTAAAGAGAGAATGACTTAATGTTGGTGTTTATTATGTGATGATTCGTGGATTATTAAGGATATTTACGGTTGATCTCTTTTTTGTTGATTAAATAGAATTAAACTGTAAAAACATGCAATTTATTGTTTACAGGTCAAAATATAACCTGATCCATCGAAAAATAAAACAGCTGTATTATTTAGTTAATATTCATCTTAATAATCATTTTGTTAATATTCATCTTAATATTCTCAACGCGCACCTTTGCGCAATCAGACTTTGATGAGCGCTCCCGTTTACTCCATGAGGGTTTAGTTTAGTTTATTATGAGATCGATGAGTGTTTGAGGCTCTCAGGCAGACATCTTAGGCCTTTATGAAGCTTTTCTGTATGTGAATTACGCACAGTGCGTTCGTCTGCACGATAGGGCTGTCCGGGGACGGGGTTCACCGGGTTCAGGCAAACTAGAGTCCGTCTGCACGGGGTCTCATAATTACACTCTAAATAAAACGCATCATAAATGATCGTAGTTCACATGGTCCAATACTCAAGACATTTGCCTCAATCGGCTGTCTTGCATTCAGTTGCTCATCTACTACCTGACAGGAGAAAAAACTCCCCAAAAACCCTGTTTGGGAGAAATCCATAAATCCATGAATAATTCCGTCCCCAGGTTTTAACATTACATCGTGACAGGATGTTAATGTGTACAGTGTTTATATGATTTACATGACTATAAATTATGTTTGATTCTTATTGCATTCACTTCATCTAACATGCTAATGTAATAACTAATATCCTACATCACACAAACTACAATTCTAGACTAAACATTTCTACTTGTACTATAATTTCTATCACTTTGTGTGCACTACACAATCTAGAGTTAATATTACCTACTTTAATCAGTTGTATCAGTAATCAGTTGTATAAAGTTTTACCTCTTTTCTTTTAGTGTATCTTAGTTGTAAAACGCAGGTACGCTTTACTTTAAACATGTGGTGAAATCGACCCAAACAAACATTGTGCAAATACATTTATTGAGCCGATTCTATAGTTTTTTTTATAGTGTGACAATTTTTTTTAAGTAAAGCTTAGCTTCCCTGAATAAGTAATGGCTATGAGTGAAACATCTTCAGGAAAACCAGCTTTACTTTGTGGTTGTAGTTCTCAGGGAGGTCGTCATTAGCATCAACGCTTTGTGTGTTTGTAACAAGCCGATGAGAAACACAAAAGAGCATCACGATGTAAAGACACACTGTAGATTGTTGATGTGATATTTGAGCCTCTTCTCCTCTGTCTCCTCTCAAAGGGAGGAGATGATCTGCAGGATCCTGGTGATCTTCATCCTGACCTCCTGTTTCTGTGGTGAGTTCAGTTTGTGTTTGTGAAGCATCAGCACACACTCCTCAGAAACATCTGGAGATGGAGTCTAAAGGCTCCATGTTGAAGCTGTCAGTTTGTCACCTCCTCCTCTCCTTCTCTGTCTCCTCAGCAGGGTCATTTGTAGTGAATGTGACACAGAGCTGGTATCATGCAGAGGAGAACCACAACATCTCACTGGAATGGATGTTCCCCACCAGCACGGACCACTCCCCCAACTCCCTTTATATCTCCTGTGAGATGATAAATCCTGATGGACCCGCAGGCCTGTTTCATCTATATGAAGGTGTCGAGGTCCCAGAGTTTCAGGATAAACGCTTTGCAGGACGAGTCCAGTGGGACAAAGACGTCCTCATAGAAGGACGACTCAGACTTCACATCTCCAGACTCCAGACTAATGACGCGGGGCTGTACTCATGTTCTGTGTTCACAAGTTATGGGAGGAACTATAAGGAATGTCTACTCAATGTCACTGGTAGGTTCATTAAGTTAAACTTACTCAACATGTTTCAGCAGCTTTATTCAGATGAATAAACCTTTTTCTTTACATTAATAAAACAGATTTGTTGGGTCTCTTTGCAGCAGTGAAGAATCGGCCGGAACCTGAGACAACGAGTGATACGAGTCTGAGAGGAGATCCTCGAGGAAGGATCGGCCTCTGCTGTGCACTGGGACCAGCAGCTCTACTGGTTGTTTATTCATTTTCTCTCTGCATTGCCAAAAATATTAGTGATCAGCAGAACAAACAATACATCAGAACCACAATTGAAGTTATTGATCCTTTAAGCGTTTGCACAAAAACAGTCTGATGTTTTCTGACTGAAGTCCAGCTGAGACACATCTGGATCTTTGGATGTCTCCTGTGTGTCTCACGGATCAACAGCAGCATAAAGGTATCCGTGGACCTCTACAGAGACAATTGTGACTCAAGGAGCCCAGCTGGTGAACACTGTGTATTAGTTTAGTTTCATCAGGACCAAACTGATTCACCTTCTGGTACTTCTGACATCAGCTTATCAATGTAAGTCAATGGTGACATGAAGTGTCACGGCGACGGTGGGTGGAAAGTCCAATCAGAGGATCAACGGTCTGGTCCCAGGCCCTGCTTACCAGTGTGTTAATGTGCCCTTGGGCAAGACTCTTAACTCCAGCATTGCTCCTTTCTCTGTGACCACATCGAGTGAATACACTGGGTTGTTGGTTCTAATCCTGGCTGCTTTATTATGACTTTCTACTTATAGCACTTTTACAGTTTAGCTTTCCTGAAGAATTTATATTTTCCTCATTGTTGTTGTTCTGGTTCTGTAAGTCACTTTACTCTTACTGTGTGTTTTTTAACCCATGGAGACAATCCATGATTAATTTCTCGCAGCTGAGGCCAATTGCCTTCACCTGGCACCGTTCCTGAGCCACTCCCCCTTTCTTTCCCCTCTGCAGCTGAGCCAAAACTATGCTAGCCACCAGTCTGCTAACTACATCCTTTACGGAGTCTCACATTTTAGGTTTCATAGCACAATACCGCTATTATTAAAACAAAGATCAAATCAATTCAAAGATTATAAGGCTACATTTTTATTTGCACTTTATTTAATTTGAAACGTATTATTTTGAATGTATGTATTTTATTGACCAATGCTATTTTCTCTGTATATGCTGCCCTTAGGGTCCATTTTTAAAAAACACATCTCTTTCCATTGTTTTGCTGATGATGTACAAATTTACTTGCCTGTAAAAAACAATAAGAAGGACACTATCAAGCCGCTTTTAAACTGCTTGAGTGATCTCAAAGTATGGATGGATCCGAATTTTCTGTCTTAATGACAATAAGACCCAGGTTGTTGTGTTTGGACGTGCTGAACATCTCAGTGCCTGTGTAGATACTCTCAGTATTTTAGGCTCCCAAATTCGTCCATACCAGAAATCTGGGAGTGATTTTTGATCGTGCTTTTAAACTTGACAGATTAGTTCTGTTGTCAAAACTAGCTTCGTCCAGCTGAGACTCCTGGCTAAAGTCAAGGCCTACCTGCTACGCAAAGACTTTGAGAGAGTCATACATGCATTAATTCCGTCCCGCTTAGACTACTGCAACTCACTGTATGTTGTGTTGGATCAGTCATCCCTTCGCTTGCAGTTAGTCCAGAACGCAGCAGCTCGTCTTTTGACCAGGACTAAAAAACACGACCACATTACATCGGCTTTGGCCACCCTCCACTGGCTTCCTGTTTGTTTCAGGATTGAATTTAACATTGTGCTCTGTCTGTGTTTTATTGTATCGCTGCTTTTCGAGCTTGTTAAGCACTTTGGTCAACAGAGGTTGTTTTTAAATGTGCTATATAAATACAACTTGAACTTGAACTTGCCCCTTTTCAAATTATTATTATATTAACGTTATCTCTTCCATGAATTGTTAGGTAGGGTTTTTTATGCAGGTTTACACACAGATAAGAAACATCGAAAATAAATGTCCTTTTTATTTAGTCATTGAATGCAAATCCAACCTAGAATGATATCAATTAGTTAATCAGTGGTGTGGAGACTGTTTACGCTCTCCTGTGAACAAACAATGAGAACATGTTAAGGACAGACATTACAGACATGATGGGACACATCTAACAGCTTAGGGACCAATGGGTGTCTATCAGGGAGCAGGACGTAGATGTTCAACAAGACGATACCTGTTCAATCCACCGGGGGGCGACACGTGATTATGCTTCTAACTGCTGTCAACCAACCAGGTTCTCTTTACTTGCACTACTGCAGTAGTTCCCACACTGTTTCTGTCAGAGCCCCTTTGAGGATACAGACCCACTGTAACATTGATTGAAACATAAAAGAAAAAGTCGTTTAAATGCTGAAAAGGGGTTAAACAATTCAGTGTTTTTTAAACCATCAGCATTAAACACCAGAGCTTTTTGCCTTTTTGCATATGGGTCCATTAAACTATTACAATTTACATTAAATAAATAAATGTGCGTCCACTGTCAAGATCACATCCACACACAAAGATTCCTTTTACCTTTACAATTTAAAAGTCCTATTCCTTTACTGAAGAATGTATATGGTGTTATTATTAACAATACATTCACATCCATTGCAGGTCGCAGACAAGTTACAGACAGGGACACTGCAGACAGTCCTCTAATGGTCCTCAAGCACCTGCCCTTTTGCCCCTTCTGCAGGTTTCTCATTTTTTCTTCATTCATCAACATTTAAGAACAAAAATTATTTTCTCATCAATTTCCTGCAAATGTGTTTATGTACCAGACGGGGCATTTGTTTGTATGTTTTTGCCTGATATTCATTCAATTTGATAATTTGAGTTAGTTTGTTAACAAAAATAAATATATAAGCTGAAAAATATTGTGTTTATTTATTATTATTATATACATAAATAATTTGGATGAGTGGGGTTTGGTTTTGGTTTTAGCACCTGCCCCCCAAAATGTCTGCCTGCAGACAACAGTTCATTAACTCATATATATGGCCCCCTTGCGTGTCCCTTGCGTAAAGTCTATGATAAATAAATAAATAAATAGACGTGACTCTCTGGGGAGGTATTCCAGAAAGCGGGTTATGTGAAAACTCAGAGTAAGTTAACCCTAAGATCAGGGAAACTCTGAGTTATCCGTTCCAGATAGAGAGGTAACTGAAACTCAATAGAGAGGTAACTGAGTCAATCACCGTGGTAACAGACTCTGTGAACATAACCTGCTCGCTGGCAGGTTTACTATGAGAAACACAGTTTCTACCAGTCTCCCCCCCCCCCACATAAAGAAAGCTGGTAGACATGGATTGCCCATTCCTACCAAATCCAATTGACATCGAAGACGTCATGATTCGAAATGCTTTACGTCGCGAGAGACTCTTCCGACCCAGATTAGACGTTTTATCATTTCCAGAGGAATTTCTGTTGGAACGCTACAGCTTTTCCTCACAAGGTGTCATTTATCTCACTAACATTCTCCGGCCGTATATCACCAACCTCACACCGCGGACGTGCACTCACATTAGAGCAAATCTTGTGCATCGCATGTTTTTTTGCAAATGGTAGTTTTCTTTACAACATCGGGGATGTGATCAGTTTGTAGAGCTGTGAGGAAAGTTCCCCTCGCGCTGAAGCGCCGGTTACTCGTGATGGTGGTGTTTCCCGGACACAAACCTCTTACAACCATCAAAGAGGAATTCTACAGGATTGCAGGTGACTGATGTAGAAATCATATATTATATATTTTTTAATTTTGATGTACATTCTGCTGCGACCTCAGAAGCTTGATTAGCTGTGATTTTGCAGGGCTTCCAAATGTGATAGGATGCATAGATGGGACACATATTTCTATTACTGCGCCTGCACTCGATGAGGGGGACTATGAATAGAAAATCCTTTCACACAAAAGCAAAGTATGAAGAACAAAATTAATATTTCAAATAAAAATCATTATTTCTATTGTCAATATTGTGACTATATTTTCAATTCATTTTTCCAACTCATTTGATAAATAAAAGTGACTTTTCATGGAAAACACAAAATTGTCTGGGTGACCCCAAACTTTTGAACGGTAGTGTATATTTTAGTTTTATTTTTTTTAAAGAAGTGTATACTTGCATCTGATGTAGTAACTTGTGTCCTGGGGGGTGACAGGTTCAGAGCTTCCCCCAGGGATACCTTCAGCCACCGGGCGACCACTGTTTAGGCTGAGGGCCAGCTCCTCAGCCTCTGTCAGAGGTGGTGGAGGTGGCCCTCCACCTGTTTTTCGGGCCTCTGCCTTCTTTCTGTTGGCCGAGCAGAACTCAATGTTTCTTTGTTTTTTTAATTAGTATTTTAATGAATGTTGGTGTAGGCTACAGCGTCATATTTTAAATGACTTTGATAGGAGACACTTACAATTTTTTATTTTATACCTAAGTGGGGTATTAAGTGAAAACAGTTTAAAAGCAACATTTTATTAGGGGTTTAATTTACTATTTCAAGTAGCCACTGAATTAATATTTACTTTGTTTAATAGCCTAAGTCAATTTAAAAAATGAATTAAAATTAAAGTGAGGTGCAATCATAGCCTAGCAATATATGCCATACCTTTTTGAATTATGTTTTTATATTTCATTTTTAGCTGCTTCCAGGTCCTTTTTTCCCCTGTTGGATTGCACCTAAATGAAAATCAGATTACATTCCTACTTATATTCATAACTATAGGCTGCGACGATCTTACGGTTAAATGGTATGTCAATGGAATAGTACATTCAAACGCGTTGACTCGGGCAGCGATTTTTCCCCACGCAGTCTCTCTCTCCTTCGCTGCTGCAGCTGTATTACATTTGCGGCGAAATATATGCTCATACTCGCCGTAGGCCTGCAGAAGGACCTCCAACTCCATCGCAGTGAAATAGCTTGCTCTTTTATTTACTGTTGTCATGGTGACTCGTGCTATCGGAGCTCCATTGATGATGGCTTTTGATAATCGTCATGCACGCGCTTAACTCAAGGTGAACATACTCCGAGTCGATTGAACTAACGCAGATCAGCTCTTCTGGAACCGGATACTCAGAGTTTCCCGTCTACTCGGAGTTCAGGGATAGACTCAGAGTTTGTTAAACCTCCTTTGTGGAATACCCCCTAGGTCGTCTTCAACAAAAACACGTTACTCCGCCTGTTGTTCTGGCGGTGAATTGCTCTGCAACACACGCGGAAGCATGAATTGAAACGAGTGCGTCGACGCAACGACGCAGACGCATGCGCCGGCCTTTACACGTGGAAACAGATCGAGGATCCTCGTCCGGGAGTGTTTAATTCTTAACTCTAAATGGATTAAAATGAAACTCGCTGACTGAGGAGTTTACTTGTTGAAGAGCTTCAGTTCTCACTCAAGACGTCCATGGTAAAGAGAGAATGACTTATGATTATATTTACATTTATTATGAGAGGATTCGTGGATCACCAAATAAATTTGCGGGTAATCTTTTTTTGTTAATTAAATATAATTCAACTGTAAAAATATGCAATTTATTCTTTACAGTCAGAATATAATCTGATCCACTATAACCTAAAGCAGCTGTATTATTTAGTAAAGAGTAATTTTGTGTGTGTTCCCTGTGTGATATTAATTATAAATGTTGGTAGATGTTCACATCGTGCTTCTTTGAGGACAATAAGAAGATGTTGTGTTGTAAGAAACACGAGGTCTGAACAGCCAGAGACTATTTATTACATTAAGTACACAAATGAATTCTCTCCACAAGTGAGTCTCAATAAAAGAGAAAGAAGCGTTAATTTAAGATAAACATTTTAAAAAGAAAATAGAACATGCGTGACTAACTACCATCCGGGAGGTCAGTGTAAAATAGTAAACACCTAATAGTCACACAAATCAGCAGAATTCCACCTCAAACGAATCAGAGCAAATAAAATGTCTAAAACTCACACAAAACAAAAGCACAATAAGATGGCTGCTCCATATTTTACAGCAGGAAGCGTGTTACGCACGTACAGCACCCCGTGAGGGGAGGGGAACGTACACCGCGCTGCCAAGAACCCCAGAAGGCCAGAGACCGGGTGTGGGCGCAAGTAATCACACCAACACCGATGGGTTTGGTTTAAACAGGCTAGCACGTGCCAGTTTAATAATAATAATAAATAACAATAATAAATAACAATAATAATAATAATAATAATAATAATAATAATAATAATAAACAATAGAGGGAAATGGGAGGACGGCTGAGCTGATCCAAAACAAAGAAATTAGCAAAACCCCCACCCCTTACCTGTCCCAACGTCCTACACAAAACACCTATTTACTCTGGCGCTCGAGCAAGGCGCCCTAACCAAAAATACAGGGGGTGGATCGCTCAGATCTAACCTGGTGTGTATAACAGGAGATATCCCTACGGGTGATGTATGCCCAGGGCGTCTTTCCTAACACTCCCAAGTGCTTTCCGTTCTCCCTGGGAAGGACACACGAAATACAAATGATTAACACTTTCAATAATCCAAAACACTCCACCATGTACAACCAATTTCACAAGAGCACCCCAAACACAACCTTACACCCTGCCTGAGAGATCTGGACTGAACAACCAGAAACACATAAATACAGCTGATGGGACGAAATGTCTTCTAATTGAAGACAATTAGCTCCACCTGAGGAGGGTTAACACACACAGCAGAGACATGTACACACACACACACACACACACACACACACACACACACACACACACAGAACACAGACAAGACCGGGGGTCGTAACAAAGCGCCACACGAGAATCAAACATAAAGGCCCAACTGACTTAATAAAAACACTAAGATAAGATAATAAAAAAACAGTGGGTGTCTAATGTGTTTAAAACAAAAACACATTTATATTCAAAGAAAACATTTACAAAATATTTCATGCATTCAAGCAGAACGTCTGTTCGGCTTCATCATGATCCCTTCCCCCAGTTCACTGTAAACAAATTTTGGAAGGTAATTATTACCCATGCAAATCGTTTACATTTTATTGTTGTATTAGTCAGCAAACAAAATGTTTCAACAGTCACAACTGCAGCCTAATAAAATATTTTGAAGTAAAGCTTACCGTCCCTGAATAAGTAATTGTTAATAAGTCATGTTGTTCAATTTTTAATAACAATTATTGGGTATTAAGTGCTTACAATCTAAAGTATATTTTATGTGGCAAGCCCATGCGTGGGTTTCCACGTCACTGCTCACGAACACAAGCCGGCCTCTGCGTAGTTCAACAGTTTATTCAGAGTAAATTGATCGTGTAGGAGGATAAGCTCAACACCACGTCACCGTGTCCAAGTCGTTCTCGTAGTCTTCTTCTACCACGTGGTACACAAACGGGTCCTCTTCCAACGCAGTTCGGTACATGGGAGAGGTTAATCCAGTTAATCTTACACTCTTCTTTTTTTCTTCTCTCTCTACTACGTCTCACTTGGTCTTGCTTTACTTTAAATGTGGTGAAATCTCCCCAAACAAACATTGCAAAGCAAATTGTTACCTCAGTTATTGAGTAGATTCTATAGGTTGTTTTTTACAGTGATGGAACAGGTGATTGGACTAACTGTCAATGCCAAGCCTGATAAATGTATTAGTTAAATGGTTAACTAATGATATTCAGTATTAAAGTCATGTTATAATATAATGATGAATCCACACTGTGACTTAAAACCCGTTGATTTTGTGTTGTTTGGAAGTCTGGAATTTAACTGCAGTTTATTCTTATGAGAGACTATGAGTGAAACATCTTCAGGGAAACCAGCTTTACTTTGTGGTTGTAGTTCTCAGGGAGGTCGTCATTAGCATCAACGCTTTGTGTGTTTGTAACAAGCTGATGAGAAACACAAAAGAGCATCACAATGTAAAGACACACTGTAGATTGTTGATGTGATATTTGAGCCTCTTCTCCTCTGTCTCCTCTCACAGGGAGGAGATGATCTGCAGGATCCTGGTGATCTTCATCCTGACCTCCTGTGTCTGTGGTGAGTTCAGTCTGTGTTTGTGAAGCATCAGCACACACTCCTCAGAAACATCTGGAGATGGAGTCTAAAGGCTCCATGTTGAAGCTGTCAGGTTGTCACCTCCTCCTCTCCTTCTCTGTCTCCTCAGGGTCATTTGTAGTGAATGTGACACAGAGCTGGTATCATGCAGAGGAGAACCACAACATCTCACTGGAATGGATGTTCCCCACCAGCACGGACCACTCCCCCAACTCCCTGTATATCGGCTGTGAGATGTTAAATTCTGATAGACCTTCAGTCCTGTTTCATCTATATGAAGGTGTCGAAGTTCCAGAGTTGCAGGATGGACGCTTTGCAGGACGAGTCCAGTGGGACAAAGACGTCCTCAGAGAAGGACGACTCAGACTTCACATCTCCAGACTCCAGACTAATGACTCGGGGCTGTATTGGTGTGAAGTGGACACAAGTTATGGGAGGAACTATAAGGAATGTCACCTCAATGTCACTGGTAGGTTCATTAAGTTAAACTTACTAACACGTTTAATTCAGAAGCTTCATTCAGATAAATAAACATGTTTCTTTACATTAATAAAACAGATTTGTTGGGTCTCTTTGCAGCAGTGAAGGATCGGCTCAAACATGAGACAACGAGTGATACGAGTCTGAGAGGAGATCCTCGAGGAAGGATCGGCCTCTGTGCGCTGGGACCAGCAGCTCTACTTGCTTCCTTTTTTTGTATCTGCATCGCAAAAAAGTGTTTGAACAGAAAGAGTCAGAGGAGTTCTGACTGAAGTCCACCTGGGACGTAGGATCTAGAGGCGGAATGGCCGGCTGGGATTCTCTGGGTTGGACGACGTTTCGTCCCTCACCTGTCCAACAACCGCTTCTACTTCCTGGACGATTTCCCTGAAGAAGATTTGTAGAAGAATCCGTTGATGTAGATTTGAACAGAGTATAAATTGGTGAAGGGTTCAGGTGGCTTTAAAACAAATAACTGCCTTTACAAAATGTTGGTAGCCGCGAGCCGTTGTGCATCGTCAAGAGGCCTCAGTCTAAAGAACGGTACAATACTTCAAATCTTGCGGGTAAGTAAAAATTCTGAGAAAGGCTCTTAGATTTAGAATGTTTGAAGTCTCTACACACTTAAATGTATAATCAGCTTTCTGGTGTTAAAACCTGTAGAGCAGCGATTCCCAAAATTTTCCATTTTTAAAAGTTTGAAATTAATATAAAAATATTTATGATGCGGCACATTAGTTATGTGAAACATTAGTTGATGAAGCACAAACAATTTAAACGGACAGATTAATAAAACATTAAGGCTCTCGCTCGAAACGGCTGCTCTTGTCCGCCTGTCGTTGTTCAACAAACGGGCGCCACTTTGTGGTATTAAAGTAAATATACCGCATTTTCCGCACTCCAAGGCGCACTTAAAAGGCTTTAATTTTCACAAAAAACGACAGGGCCTTATAATCCGGAGCGGTTTATATATATGGATCAATTGGTTAATCGGTTGATCCATACTGGTTGTACACGGCGCTCTGCCAAACAGGCCAAAGCTCGTCTACGACGGCGAGACGCTGAGCGGCGCTCAAGCGCGTGAGATATGGAGCTGCTTTCAGGGCGCGTCGGAGAAACAAAGCTGTCGTTCTCGCCGAGCACTTCATGAGATTAAAGAGCGAGAGACGGTGTCCTTTTCTCTACAGTAGCTGAACCATCTTAACGGGGAAAATAAGTTATTCTAAAAGCAGCCGAAGATTTAAGGCGTGGATGGCGAGGGGGGCGGCGGGAGCGGACGCACCTCGCGACATCGATCGGACCCTGAAAGCACCGTCTCCACCTTACTGTCAAAAAGAACAGCGAGCGAGTAGAAAACTCCTTCGAGCGCGAGCAGAGATTCTCCTCGCGAGCAACGAAGTTCACGTTTCGGAAGCGAGCAAATACCTCGCGGAGACGAACCTTTGCTCGCGGATGTTTGATTTTGGTTAAATTTTTAAAGTCATTTAATCATTATGTTTTGATCAGAGTTGTGATTAAAGGTTTGGGTGGGCCGCGAAAGATTTTCAGATTTCAAACGGGGCCGTTTGGGAACCGCTGCTTTAGAGGTTTAGCTGTTAATTATAGATAAAGCTGTTATTATCTAAATATTGATATTGGCTACAAATATGTTGTGCTAAAAGGCAGCTATTTACTTAAAAGGCAGCTATTTATATTATATTATAAATAAATATATTATTGTATTATAAAAGCAATAAGGTACTTGAGGCTTCAATAAAGTAACAGTTTGAGGGTTGCCGGCACCAACAACACCCCCGAACTGTTCCATTATTGGACAACCTCTCGTACCTTATTGCTTCATTATCATACGTGTCGATGAAATCCAGCGTTCTGATTGGTTGAGAGCGAGTCAAACGTGATGTTGCTGTTTTTCTGTTGCATTTTGTTACAGTCACACGTACAGGGACTATTTTCTCAGGCTACTGAAATGTGAAACAACGTTTGGTGGCTACAAGGCAGCTAATTACTTACTATCAACAATGTCGCCGGCAACCGTATTACAAGCGTGGGGCCTAACAACACACTTAAGTGTAACGTTATTGAGGATAAAGAACCTCATCGCTTAAACGTCACGGCCTCCTGACCCGGACAGTTTTTAGCCAACCATCCAGTAAAACTAGATAAGAATGATTGTGTTATCTTTTCAGGTTACTTAATGGTGGTAAAGTAAGCGTTAGGTCTTTAGCTTTCAAGCCAAATGCTAATTTAATTCTGAGAATCTAAATTGTCTTAACCAGAGTCGGTAAAAGGACGCTGGTATTGCCCAAACCCGGGCAGACGTCCATCGTCATAGTAAAGCATACATTTTTGATTTACTTCCGTTATATAAGCAGACCCACAAGCAACTACAGAATTGTCAAAAGTTGTAATTTCAATTAAATGCTTATTTTAAACGCGACACCCAGGGACTGATGTCGTTGTGTTTCTTCTACATAAATGTGGACGGTTTGTCAGATGTTCTGTGCCCTGCTCACCAAATAGGTTCATCCTGCTTAGTTTCCTGTTGGCAGGTGTGAACTTGTGGGTGAAAACAAGCTGAAAGCTTTAATGTTTACATGTTCATGCATGTAGCAGTTTGTGAAGGGGAGAAGTCCTTTAAAAATACTGTTTGGATATATACAATATTTATAATACTATATATATATATATATATATATATATATATATATATATATATATATATATATATATATATATATATATATATATATACAATGTAGTGCATACATCCAATACATGCAAATCCTCTCCCATGAGTGAAGGGTTTGATACACCTGATCACAGACCCTCCTCTGTCTTTTGATCCCCTGTTGCTCTCTGAAATGTGTAGACTTGTAGTAACACATCCACCTCAACAGAAATGTCTTCCTTGAGGTATTTTGAGGAATTTAAACATGAGGGGAGTCTTTTCACTCCAACACCACCTTAGTAAAAAGAACAAAGCAAGCTAAAAAAAAAAAGCTTAATGCTTTTGTAATGGAAAGTAAAAACGGTCCTTTATAAACTGCATGTTAACATGAATGTACTTGTTAAAGGAATATAAGGTTATAAAAGAGGTTTCTAAATGCCTCAAAATGAGGGCATTTCCTTACTGCAACTTTCTTGTATTCGTTTATCTGCAGTAATATGGAGCTAAATTTGTTCAAGTTTCAAAACTTTTTTCACTTTTATATTCTATTTCAGACATTTGGCTTTAGTCTGTCTCTTGAGGCCTCCTTTTAACACCTTCCTCTCCTTTCTCTTAAGGCAAGTCAAGGCATTTTTATTTGTGTAGCACATTTCAACAATAAAAGTTTTTCATAAAACCATTAAAACATCAAATATAAAACAGGGAGATTTAAAAAAAAGTTTAAAACACTAATATTACATATTAGATGATATTATGCATGCTATGTTACGTTTGCATTAAGGAGCTTTAGACAAAAGGTTTAATCATTGTGATAACAATCAGGGACAGTAAGGGGAGAGAGACGGATTTCAGGTTCGGTTCTTTTGACCTTTCACCTCCTGCCCGGGAAAAAAGAAAAGCGACCCGAGCCTCGTTCTGCTAGTAGACCCCACGTAGCATTCTTTTTATGTTTTATTTGAATTCAAATGTCTTTGAGTACTATGAAAATGTATAATACAAGTATTATTATTTTTAATTCAGTGCACATTCACCATTAATTAATATTAATAACTCCTTACCAAAAGCTAGAATTATTAATTACTCAGGAAAGGTGGGTAAAAGCCAACCAACAAAAACACGGAAGTGAATTGGTCGCATGCTGGTGGATCGAAGCTCAGCAGCCACCGACAACGAACAGTGCTAAACATATTTCAACATTTAACCGTTACTTCCCCTTCTTTACTGATGCCCAAGAGGAAGTTGGCTGTACTTTCACAACTCAGCGGAAACACAGTTTAGGGCATAGGGGAGAGCAGGGTAATGTGAGATACTTTTTACATTTGCTTCCCTCTAGGCGAGCTAAAATGATATATCAGTAAAATGTACACATTTCACATTAATTCAGGCTGTTTCCTAGTAATGGAAATGATCAGAACGTCTTCAGGACAAAGGGCAGTAAAAACAGCTTAGGGGAAGACCAGAGAAATCAAGGGGGTGAAGCGAACCAGCTCGGGGTAAACTGATCTACTTCCAAACTACCATAAGAACACTTGTTGTAATAGTTAAAATCCTGACAGCCAGATTGACAACCAGACTTTCCAAAACTAATATCGGACTAGTAACAGAATCGTGGGGATTAGTAATTTAAGCACATTTATTTAAACACTTGAAAGTAACTCCGAACAAAATCATATACAACAAAATATGTTTTAATTAACATTCAAATGACAGATAGAACCAGTTAGATTAGAACACATGGGACCATAATCAGATGTGGTAGGATTTCGCGAGGAGACGCATATCCAGGTTGGCTGAGAACACGTAGCACATCTTGAGTCAGCTGGCGAGGAACATGCATGTGGACCACGTGGATGGATTAGCATCAGTGGGGGGGGATCATCTGCAGGGCGTGGACAATCCGGATCATCTGAGGTGGACGGACCAGTGGACGCAGGACTCAGGATTTGGCTGCTCTGACACCATGGATGGTGCAAACGCTTCCTCAGGAAAAATATCTCGGTTACATGGGAAAATCCCAGTGGCCTTGAATCCAGAGGTGATATTACGTGGTGTACTGCTGACAAGAAGGCCTCGTTCACAAGTCCTGCAATATGGAGACTGTTTTGCCAGGGTTAGACGTTAGACCCATGGGTCTAACCCCAGGGTTAGGGTTAGACCCATCAAGAGCTCGGCTGTGTAGGGTCTTGACAAGCCCCGCCCCTCCCTCCTCCTCCTCCTCCTCCTCCTCCTCCTCCTCCTCCTCCTCGGGCTCCTCCTCGTGCTCGTGCTGAGCGCCAAACGTCTGCAGCATCAGACAAACAAGTGATGACGCTGTTTGTGCAAATCCCCGGAGTTTGGTCATAAATTGACCGTCACTAGCGCCGCTAGCTGTTTACTGAGAGGGAGAGAGATACAGACGGATAATATAAAACATTTTTGTGAAAAACCGTACTTACCAGCACCAACTTGTCCTTCATGGAATGGGTGGAATGGGGGCTTGAAATCATAATGGTCACATGACTCGCATGGGTCTCACATTACACCGCCCATTACACCGCCCTAAACAACACAATGAACCATTAGACACGTGGAAACAATAGACCGAGAAGGATCCTCGTCCGGGAGTGTTATTTTATTCTTAACTCTGTAAATGGATTAAAATGAAACTCGCTGACTGAGGAGTTTACTTCACGATCACTCAAGACGTCCATGGTAAAGAGAGAATGACTTATGATTATATTAACATTTATTATGAGAGGATTCGTGGATCACCAAATATATTTGCGGGTAATCTTTGTTAATTAAATATAATTCAACTGTAAAAATATGCAATTTATTCTTTACTGTCAGAATATAACCTGATCCACTATAACCCAAAACAGCTGTATTATTTAGTATTTTAGTAAAGATTCATTTTGTGTGTGTTCCCTGTGGGATATTAGTTATAAATGTTGGTAGATGTTCACATCGTGCTTCATTGAGGACAATAAGAAGATGTTGTGTTGTAAGAAACACGAGGTTTGTTTGAAGAGTTTTTAAGGTTCGGTTGGAAGGGACAGAAATTATGACCAACCGGCAACTTTGCGCACTCACAGACTTTGAGGAGCGCTCCCGTTTACTCCGTGAGGGTTTAGTTCTGTTGCATCGTCAAATGGATGAGTGTTTGAGGCTCTCAGGCAGACATCAAGAATTAAAGATGGGGGGAAAAAAACATAAAATCAGAGCAAATAAAATGTCTAAAACTCACACGATACAAAAGCACAAGCAAGATGGCTGCTCCATATCTTACAGCAGGAAGCGCCACAAGAGAATCAAACAGAAAGGCCCAACTGACTTATTAAAAACATTACCATACAATAGGTAAGAGTGTGGTGAATGTGACTGCATAATTCACCTTTGTTCTTGTTTTGTTGTACACGTAACTGCGGCTGTTCCGGGATCTTTAAACGTTTTGTTATTTATGACGTAGAGACCCTTGCTTGTGAGGTTACAGGGCTGCGGCATCTTGTGAGTTTGTTGTGGTAAAAATAAACGAGACACACGCTAGTTTTCTCAACTCGCAGAATTGCCTTTTATTCCAAATGCAACTTCCACAAGAGGAAAGAAACAGTGGGTGTCTAATGTGTTTAAAACAAAAACACATTTATATTCAAAGAAAACATTTACAAAAAAACAAATGTAGAATTTGTCAACAGTAACAATTGCAGCCTAATAAAATAGTAAATAAGTAAAACTTCCCTTCCCTGAATAAGTAATTGTTAATAATGTTCAATTTTAATAACAACTACTAGGTATTAAGTGCTTATATTGTGTATATATTATGTGGCAAGCCCATGCGTGGGTTTCCACGTCACTGCTCAAGAACACAAGCCGGCCTCTGCGTAGTTCAACAGTTTATTCAGAGTAAATTGATCGTGTAGGAGGATAAGCTCAACACCACGTCACCGTGTCCAAGTCGTTCTCGTAGTCTTCTTCTACCACGTGGTACACAAACGGGTCCTCTTCCAAAGCAGTTCGGTACATGGGAGAGGTTAATCCAGTTAATCTTACACTCTTCTTTTTTTCTTCTCTCTCTACTACGTCTCACTTGGTCTTGCTTTACTTTAAATGTGGTGAAATCTCCCCAAACAAACATTGCAAAGCAAATTGTTACCTCACAGTTATTGAGTAGATTCTATAGGTTGTTTTTTACAGTGATGGAACAGGTGATTGGACTAACTGTCAATGCCAAGCTGATAAATGTATTAGTTAAATGTGGTTAACTAATGATATTCAGTATTAAAGTCATGTTATAATATAATGATGAATCCACACTGTGACTTAAAACCCGTTGATTTTGTGTTGTTTGGAAGTCTGGAATTTAACTGCAGTTTATTCTTATGAGAGACTATGAGTGAAACATCTTCAGGGAAACCAGCTTTACTTTGTGGTTGTAGTTCTCAGGGAGGTCGTCATTAGCATCAACGCTTTGTGTGTTTGTAACAAGCTGATGAGAAACACAAAGAGCATCACGATGTAGAGACACACTGTAGATTGTTGATGTGATATTTGAGCCTCTTCTCCTCTGTCTCCTCTCAAAGGGAGGAGATGATCTGCAGGATCCTGGTGATCTTCATCCTGACCTCCTGTTTCTGTGGTGAGTTCAGTTTGTGTTTGTGAAGCATCAGCACACACTCCTCAGAAACATCTGGAGATGGAGTCGAAGGGCTCCATGAAGCTTTGTCACCTCCTCCTCTCCTTCTGTCTCCTCACCAGGGTCATTTGTAGTGAATGTGACACAGAGCTGGTATCATGCAGAGGAGAACCACAACATCTCACTGGAATGGATGTTCCCCACCAGCACGGACCACTCCCCCAACTCCCTTTATATCGGCTGTGAGATGTTAAATTCTGATAGACCTTCAGTCCTGTTTCATCTATATGAAGGTGTCGAGGTCTCAGAGGATCGAGATGAACGCTTTGCAGGACGAGTCCAGTGGGACAAAGACGTCCTCAGAGAAGGACGACTCAGACTTCACATCTCCAGACTCCAGACTAATGACTCGGGGCTGTACTGGTGTGACGTGGACACAAGTTATGGGAGGAACTATAAGGAATGTCACCTCAATGTCACTGGTAGGTTCATTAAGTTAAACTTACTAACGCGTTTAATTCAGCAGCTTTATTCAGATGAACAAACCTTTTTCTTTACATTAATAAAACAGATTTGTTGGGTCTCTTTGCAGCAGTGAAGGATCGGCCCGAACATGAGACAACGAGTGATACGAGTCTGAGAGGAGATCCTCGAGGAAGGATCGGCCTCTTCTGTGCACTGGGACCAGCAGCTCTACTTGTTTCCTTTTTTTGCCTGTGCATTGCCAAAAAGATTTATGATCAGCAGAACAAACGATACATCAGAACCACAATTGAAGTCTTTGATCCTTTAATTGTTTGCACAGTAACAGTCTGATGTGTTCTGACTGAAGTCCAGCTGAGACACATCTGGATCCTCGGATGTCTCATGTGTGTCTCATGGATCAACAGCAGCATGAAGGTCTCAGCTACTTGTTTCCTTCTCTTGTCTCTGCATTGCAAAAAAAAGATTCCTTCAAGTGTTTGCACAGAAAGAGTCGTAGGATCCAGGGGCGGAATGGCCGTCTGGGATACTCGTGGTTGAACGACGTGGTTTTGGCTCTCCTGCTGAAATTTTGGGCCCTGTAGTATTCTATGCTTCACAGAACAGTTATATTTAGTTATTTATTTATTTATATTTTAAATCTTAAGGAATTACTGACGGAGATTTCTTGCGATCTGTATTCATGTTTTCTAATCTCTTCCGTCACTCTAGCATTATCATATGAAAAAAACGTATCATTACGTATTATTTATATCTTCTCCCACAATTTATCCAGCGTTCTGATTGGTTGATAGTGAGTTACGGGGATGTGCATTATTTAGCGATAATGTACAGTTGCTGTTCACATTGACCCGAGCGATATCACTCCGCACTCGAAGTAACTATGGGGCGCCGTTTGTAAAATGCCGCACGTTCTAAAATCCTGCGCAGTTTTGCTACATTTAGCATATGAACAAATAAGCACGACAATATTCACATGTCACTTTTTCAAACATTTAGAGAGAAATTCATGTACATTCATGCAATAACTTTTCCAAGGACAATGTTTGGCAGTAACAAAGTTGTTAAATAATATATTTTAATATATTATTTCTATATATTATATAGACCCCACATAGCATTCTTTTTATGTTTTATTTGAATTAAAATTGCCTTTGAGTACTATGAAAAGGGCTATACAAGTATTATTATTTTCAATACAGTGCACATTCACCATTAATTAATTAACTAATATGAATAACTCCTTACCAAAAGCTAGAATTATTAATTACTCAGGAAAGGTGGGTAAAAACCATCAAACGAAAACACTGTTTTCTTGTTTTTCGTTTGAAACCAAAACTGGTAAAACATTAGTGAGCGGCCGTTTACTCGTTTAGAACCAAAACACGAGACGAGCAACTTTTACTTCCGTTAATCACTTTTGGTGTTTTGCCCATAAAACGAAAACACAAAGCGTAGCCACTAAAGCGTAAGTACGTAGATTTTCACAGTAAGAGTAATGGAACGTTTCAATGCTTTGATTCATTCATTCTGGTTCTGATTTGTCACACTTCCACCCTAAATTGAACGGTTAGGCCCAACAGGTCAAAGGAACCAGATGATGAGAAATAATGTTGTTCAAATGCTGTGGTCTAAGGAAAATGAAAAATTGTATGACATTCAGACATTTTGACTGGAATATTTTACATTTTTTCTCACTAGACAACCAGCATAAAGAGATTATTTCATTGCTTCCATGTGACCTTTAATGTGACCCCCAGAGTGACCTCTGGAGCTGTGGACGGATGCACATCGTCAGACTAGAATTGGGTTGGGAACCATTGCAACAGACTACCTGCTCTTTAGCATGTTGGACACACCAGCATGACACTGTTACAGAAAATGCATTTCACGCCAAATAACACTGATCTGCTGAAGCCTGTTTTGGGAGGAGGTTGTTTTAAAACTGTGATTGTGATCTGAGAGAATAAACATGTGCCTCAAAATGTAGGTAGAAGAAAGATATATTTGGACAGGTTGTCCCCAGTGACAGAGAGACACATTTTACTTGAAATAAAATATTTGTATACTCTAGTTGTACATCGAAGTCATTTCTTCTATCATCACCCAAGTCAAAGGTCACATTTACATTGAGTACACTGTGATGTCCTTGATAAAAGGTTTAGGAGCCCGGGGCGAAAAACCACAGCGCTGCACTGCCACCTACTGGGCGTCGATAGCACCACATATAAAATAAATGTTCATTTCAAATGTGACCATACATTTGGTGTGCGTCACAATAACTGGCTATTTACTATCAAAATAGTAACAATTCTGACGGCGATAAAACAAGTAGTTTTCTTTAGGAACACGGCCTTTGCCAACATTAGATCTGCTGGTTCACGCGTTCAGTCCAGCTTTTCCCGCCGGCGGAACGACTTGCTTCACACAGATCAATGCGCAGCAGCCCATCCGCGTCGACCTGCTCTCACATTATTGTAAGAGTGCGCTCATTCACAAAGGAGGAAACACTTTAGGAGGCTTTAGACGTGGAAACAAAGACCGAAAAGGTTCCTCGTCCGGGAGTGTTATTTTATTCTTAACTAGATGGATTAGAATGAAACTCACTGACTGAGGAGTTTATTATGTTTCAGTTCTCATCACTCAAGACGTCCAACTTAAGGTGAGAATGACTTAATGTTAGTGTTATAATTATATTAACATTTATTATGTGAGGATTCATGGATTACACAAGATATTTACGGTTAATATTCTTTTTGTTAATTAAATGGAATAAAACTTTAAAAAGATGCAATTTATTGTTTACAGGTCAAGGTCGAGGTCCCAGAGTTTCAGGATGAACGCTTTGCAGGACGAGTCCAGTGGGACAAAGACGTCCTCAGAGAAGGACGACTCAGACTTCACATCTCCAGACTCCAGACTAATGACTCAGGGCTGTACTGGTGTGACGTGGACACAAGTTATGGGAAGAACTATAAGGAATGTCACCTCAATGTCACTGGTAGGTTCATTAAGTTAAACTTACTAACATGTTTAATTCAGCAGCTTTATTCAAATGAATAAACATTTTTCTTTACATTAATAAAACAGATTTGTTGGGTCTCTTTGCAGCAGTGAAGGATCGGCCCGAACATGAGACAACGAGTGATACGAGTCTGAAAGGAGATCGAGGAAGGAACGGTCTCTACTGTGCACTGGGACCAGCAGCTCTACTTGCTTCCTTTTTTTGCCTCTGCGTCGCAAAAAAGATTTATGATCAGCAGAACAAACGATACATCAGAACCACAATTCAAGTTATTGATCCTTTAAGTCAGTGGTTCTCAAAAAATGAAATGTTTAGGCCCAACCGCCCCAAAAAAACGTAAGAAAATGGTCCATGCTGAATTTCTATTGAAATAACGACAGGCTTCAATCTGACCATGGTTTAAAAAAGACAGTTTACCTAAAACACAAACAGGACAGTGTTTGTCTTTTTTAAACTTTTTCTTTTTTTTTAACTGATAACTTAAAGAGCCAAGTTCAATTAACACAAACACATCTCAAAGAAGTCAACACAAAGCATTACTGTAAGTTTAAGTGTTAACTTGAACAGTTAATTTCAAATCTAAAACTTGTCAGAGCTCTTTGAGTTAAAGACAAGAAGAAAGTGGACATAACTAAACGGGGCGGTGATGTTTTACAGTGCGGTTCGATCTGTGTTCTCGGTGTCCTTGCGCTCCAGTGCCTCACAGCAGCACACTGCTAAGGCTGCCTAAAATGCAGAGAATCATTTCCCCATGTGGGATTAATAAAGGATTATAAATAAAATTATAATTTTTTTAAAAACACATTTCCCCCAGCCCCTCGCACCTGCGCCCCACAGTTTGAGAACCACTGCATTAAGTGTTTGCACAGTAACAGTCTGAGGTGTTCTGACTGAAGTCCAGCTGAGACACATCTGGATCTTTGGATGTTTCATGTGTGTCTCATGGATCAACAGCACCATGAAGGTCTCAGTGGACGTCTACAGAGACAATTGTGACAAATTGACCAGGTAGCACTACATTATCACTTATGATTAAGTGCTTGCTTGTAGCACTTTTTACAGATTAGATTTCTTGAAGAATGTGTACTTTCCTGATTGTTGTTGTTC
Source organism: Gasterosteus aculeatus (assembly GCF_964276395.1). Classification (NCBI taxonomy): domain Eukaryota; kingdom Metazoa; phylum Chordata; class Actinopteri; order Perciformes; family Gasterosteidae; genus Gasterosteus; species Gasterosteus aculeatus. The sequence continues at coordinate 9,257,603 of NC_135702.1, read as the reverse complement.
TGGTTCTGTTCCCTCTTGATTGAATTAGCTTACTGTAAGTCACTTTGGATCAAATCATTGGCTGGGTGATAAATGTAAAGCACTTTGACGGGTCTAAGCCTAGAAAAGCGATTTAGTCCATTTACCATTTAGAGTGTTTATGTCCATTAACCTTATTGTATTTGTACAAAAGAAATGTGATAAATGCCTTTAACGTGTAACCAAAATTGTGTATTTCATGTACGTTCTGTGTTGGAATGGAGTCCTGGTATATATATATTTATAGACATGATAAAAAGTGTCTTAAAAACCCCAATCAGCCTCTTCATTTGTTGTATTAATTCAATAAGTCAGTGAGTGATCAAAACCATCCTCAAAATTACAAATGTATCACATGAAGGTAAATGTTAAGCGAGAGGCACAGATTAAATACACATAGCATACAAAGTACACACACTTCTAATCATTCTGCAGTGAACACCCTTTTATTTCATAATCTGATCACTGAGACAAGTACGGAGAAGTGGCAGCAGGTCTGCGTTAAGAGGAGACGTCCAGGTGCAGGTGGACACCTGGTAGGTGTGATGTGAGGCCTCAGAGGCCTTGAAGGGGACTTTCCCCCTCTGTGCCTCTGTGGGGACATTCCTGAATCTGCCGACTCTCTGGGACAATAAGAAGGACAGTTTGAGAGGAGAACAGAGTTGGTGAAAATGTGTTGGAGTGACTGGAGACGCTGTAGATTAAGATCTGACTCAGGAGCAGTCGTGATTAGTGACGATTGAAAAGTTCTCTGCGGTGGAGAAAAATGACCTCTAGCCTCTAGCTCTAACAAATTTACCTCCATATTACTGCAGATAAATGAATAAAAGAAAGTTGCAGTAAGGAAATGTCCTCATTTTGAGGCATTTAGAAACCTATTTAATAACCTTATATCCCTTTAACAAGTACATTTATGTTAACATGCAGTTTATAAAGGACCGCTTTTTTTTGTCTTCTCTAGTAACAGTTTTTATGGCTTGTGAGACGACACCTGAGAGGAAGTGATGTGTTTACAATATGTGAGACATCAGTGGTCATGAAGTTTGAAAAAGCGTGTGGAAGAATACCTGTCATGTAGCCTGTAATTGTGTCCTGATGTTTAAACAGATATTACTCTGAGATGAGGGACACAACATATTCTGTGTTTGTGGAGGAACTCACTGCTTGACTAAATGTATAAATGTTATCAGTGAAAAAGGAAGTGAATTGGTTGCATGCGCTGGTGGATTGAAGCTCAACAGCCATCAACACCGAACAGTGATAAACGTATTTCAACATTAAACAGGAAGTTTCTCTAACAGTTACTTCCCTATTCTTACTGTTAACCAAGAGGAAGTGGGCTGTACTTTTACAACTTAGCGCAACCACAGTGTTTTGGCGGTAAAGGCTTTTATATATGTATATATATGGTATAGGGAGTAGGGGAGAGCGGGGTAATGTGAGATACTTTTTACACTTGCTTCCCTCTAGGCGAGCTAACATGATATATCAGTAAAACGTACACATTTCCCATTAATTCAGGCTGTTTCCTAGTAATGGAAATTATCAGAATGTCCTCAGGACAAAGGGCAGTAGAAATATGAAAGTTTTTTTTTTTTTAAGTGGTCATTAAAATTTCAAAAATTAAAAAATCCTGACAGCCAGATTGACAACCAGACTTTCCAAAACTAATATCGGACTAGTAACAGAATCATGGGGATTGGTAATTTAAGCACATTTATTTAAACACTTGAAAGTAACTCCGAACAAAATCATATACAACAAAATATAATTCCAAATGTTTTAATTAACATTCAAATGACAGATAGAACCAGTTAGATTAGAACACATGGGACCATAACCAGATGTGCTGGATTTCCCGAGGAGACGCATAACCAGGTTGGCTGAGAACACGTAGCACGTAGCAAGTGGACGGACCAGTGGACGCAGGCCGCAGCTCAGGATTTGGCCGCTCTGACACCATGGATGGTGCAAACGCTTCCTCAGGAAAAATATCTCGGTCATATGGGAAAATCCCAGTGGCCTTGAATCCAGAGGTGATATTACGTGGTGTACTGCTGACAAGAAGGCCTCGTTCACAAGTCCTGCAATATGGAGACTGTTTTGCCAGGGTTAGACGTCACCCATCAAGAGCTCGGCTGTGTAGGGTCTTAACAAGCCCCGCCCCTCCCTCTTCCTCCTCCTCCTCGTGCTCGTGCTGCGCGCCAATCAGCTGCAGCCTCAGACAAACAGGTGATGACGCTGTTTGTGCAAATCCCCGGAGTTTGCCGATAATTTAACCGTCACTAGCGCCGCTGAAAACATTACGTCGCAAATCCGGGATTTCAAAGGCTTGTCCAGCTGTTTACTGAGAGGAAGAGAGTTACAGACGAAGAATATAAAACATTTTTGTTAAAGAACAGGCTTACCAGCACCAACGTGTCCTTCATGGAAAGGGTGGAATGGGGGCTTGAAATCATAATGGTCGCATGACTCATGGGTCTCACATTACACCGCCCATTACACCGCCCTAAACTACACAATGAACCACTAGACACGTGGAAACAAGAAGAACCCTCGTCCGGGAGTGTTATTTTATTCTTAACTCTGTAAATGGATTAAAATGAAACTCTGACTGAGTTTACTTGTTGAAGAGCTTCGGTTCTCATCACTCAAGACGTCCATGGTAAAGAGAGAATGACTTATGATTATATTTACATTTATTATGAGAGGATTCGTGGATTACCAAATATATTTTCGGGTAATCTTTTTTTGTTAATTAATTATAATTCAACTGTAAAAAAATGCAATTTATTCTCAGTCAGAATATAACTTGATCCAATATAACCTAAAACAGCTGTATTATTTAGTAAAGATTCATTTTGTGTGTGTTCCCTGTGTGATATTAATTATGAATGTTGGTAGATGTTCACATCGTGCTTCTTTGAGGACAATACGAAGATGTTGTGTTGTAAGAAACATGAGGTCTGTTTGAAGAGTGTTTAAGGTTCGGTTGGAAGAACCGTCCGAAGGGACAGAAATTATGACCAACCGGCAACTTTGCGCACTCAGACTTTGAGGAGCGCTCCCGTTTACTCCGTGAGGGTTTAGTTCTGTTGCATCGTCAAATCGATGAGTGTTTGAGGCTCTCAGGCAGACATCAAGAATTAAAGATGGGGGGAAAAAAACATAAAATCAGACGATATTTATTCATGTAAAAGAGGAAGAATAAACAACCAGAGACTATTTATTGCATTAAGTACACAAATGAATTCTCTCCACAAGTGAGTCTCAATAAAAGAGAAAGAAGCGTTAATTTAAGATATAAACATTTAAAAAAGAAAATAGAACATGTGTGACTAACTGTACCATCCGGGAGGTCAGTGTAAAATAGTAAACAGCAAATAGTCACAAAAATCAGCAGAATTCCACCTCAAACGAATCAGAGCAAATAAAATGTCTAAAACTCACACAATACAAAAGCACAAGCAAGATGGCTGCTCCTTATGTTACAGCAGGAAGCGCCACAAGAGAATCAGACATAGAAAGGCCCAACTGACTTAATAAAAACACTAATAGGTAAGAGGAAAGAAACAGTGGGTGTCTAATGTGTTTAAAACAAAAACATATTTATATTCAAAGAAAACATTTACAAAACATTTCATGCATTCAAGCAGAACGTCTGTCCGGCTTCATCATGATCCCTTCCTCCAGTTCACTGTAAACGAATTTTGGAAGGTAATTATTACCCATGCAAATCGTTTACATTTTACTGTTGTAGTCAGCAAACCAAATTTTTCAATTTTTCAATTCCAACAATTATTGGATATTAAGTGCTTACAATCTAAAGTATATTTTATGTGGCAAGCCCATGCGTGGGTTTCCACGTCACTGCTCACGAACACAAGCCGGCCTCTGCGTAGTTCAACAGTTTATTCAGAGTAAATTGATCGTGTAGGAGGATAAGCTCAACACCACGTCACCGTGTCCAAGTCGTTCTCGTAGTCTTCTTCTACCAGGTGGTACACAAACGGGTCCTCTTCCAAAGCAGTTCGGTACACAGGAGAGGTTAATCCAGTTAATCTTACACTCTTCTTTTTTTCTTCTCTCTCTACTACGTCTCACTTGGTCTTGCTTTACTTTAAATGTGGTGAAATCTCCCCAAACAAACATTGCAAAGCAAATTGTTACCTCACAGTTATTGAGTAGATTCTATAGGTTGTTTTTTACAGTGATGGAACAGGTGATTGGACTAACTGTCAATGCCAAGCTGATAAATGTATTAGTTAAATGTGGTTAACTAATGATATTCAGTATTAAAGTCATGTTATAATATAATGATGAATCCACACTGTGACTTAAAACCCGTTGATTTTGTGTTGTTTGGAAGTCTGGAATTTAACTGCAGTTTAAACTTATGAGAGACTATGAGTGAAACATCTTCAGGGAAACCAGCTTTACTTTGTGGTTGTAGTTCTCAGGGAGGTCGTCATTAGCATCAACGCTTTGTGTGTTTGTAACAAGCTGATGAGAAACACAAAGAGCATCACAATGTAAAGACACACTGTAGATTGTTGATGTGATATTTGAGCCTCTTCTCCTCTGTCTCCTCTCACAGGGAGGAGATGATCTGCAGGATCCTGGTGATCTTCATCCTGACCTCCTGTGTCTGTGGTGAGTTCAGTTTGTGTTTGTGAAGCATCAGCACACACTCCTCAGAAACATCTGGAGATGGAGTCTAAAGGCTCCATGTTGAAGCTGTCAGTTTGTCGCCTCCTCCTCTCCTTCTCTGTCTCCTCAGGGTCATTTGTAGTGAATGTGACACAGAGCTGGTATCATGCAGAGGAGAACCACAACATCTCACTGGAATGGATGTTCCCCACTAGCACGGACCACTCCCCCAACTCCCTGTATATCGGCTGTGAGATGTTAAATCCTGATAGACCTTCAGTCCTGTTTCATCTATATGAAGGTGTCGAAGTTCCAGAGTTGCAGGATGGACGCTTTGCAGGACGAGTCCAGTGGGACAAAGACGTCCTCAGAGAAGGACGACTCAGGTTTCACATCTCCAGACTCCAGACTAATGACTCGGGGCTGTATTGGTGTGAAGTGGACACAAGTTATGGGAAGAACTATAAGCAATGTCACCTCAATGTCACTGGTAGGTTCATTAAGTTAAACTTACTAACACGTTTAATTCAGCAGCTTTATTCAGATGAATAAACCTTTTTCTTTACATTAATAAAACAGATTTGTTGGGTCTCTTTGCAGCAGTGAAGGATCGGCCGGAACCTGAGACAACGAGTGATACGAGTCTGAGAGGAGATCATCGAGGAAGGATCGGCCTCTTCTGTGCGCTGGGACCAGCAGCTCTACTTGCTTCCTTTTTTTGTCTCTGCATCGCAAAAAAGTGTTTGAACAGAAAGAGTCAGAGGAGTTCTGACTGAAGTCCACCTGGGACGTAGGATCTAGAGGCGGAATGGCCGTCTGGGATACTCTGGGTTGGACGACGTTTCGTCTCTCAGCTGTCCAACAACCGCTTCTACTTCCTGGATGATTTCCCTGAAGAAGATTCGTAGAAGAATCCGTTGATGTAGATTTGAACAGAGTATAAAATGGCGAAGGGTTCAGGTGGCTTTAAAACAAATAACTGCCTTTACGAAATGTTGGTAGCCGCGAGCCGTTGTGCATCGTCAAGAGGCCTCAGTCTAAAGAACGGTACAATACTTCAAATCTTGCGGGTAAGTAAAAATTCTGAGAAAGGCTCTTAGATTTAGAATGTTTGAAGTCTCTACACACTTAAATGTATAATCAGCTTTCTGGTGTTAAAACCTGTAGAGCAGCGATTCCCAAAATTTTCCATTTTTAAAAGTTTGAAATTAATATAAAAATATTTATGATGCGGCACATTAGTTATGTGAAACATTAGTTGATGAAGCACAAACAATTTAAACGGACAGATTAATAAAACATTAAGGCTCTCGCTCGAAACGGCTGCTCTTGTCCGCCTGTCGTTGTTCAACAAACGGGCGCCACTTTGTGGTATTAAAGTAAATATACCGCATTTTCCGCACTCCAAGGCGCACTTAAAAGGCTTTAATTTTCACAAAAAACGACAGGGCCTTATAATCCGGAGCGGTTTATATATATGGATCAATTGATTAATCGGTTGATCCATACTGGTTGTACACGGCGCTCTGCCAAACAGGCCAAAGCTCGTCTACGACGGCGAGACGCTGAGCGGCGCTCAAGCGCGTGAGATATGGAGCTGCTTTCAGGGCGCGTCGGAGAAACAAAGCTGTCGTTCTCGCCGAGCACTTCATGAGATTAAAGAGCGAGAGACGGTGTCCTTTTCTCTACAGTAGCTGAACCATCTTAACGGGGAACATGAGTTATTCTAAAAGCAGCCGAAGACTTAAGGCGTGGATGGCGAGGGGGGCGGCGGGAGCGGACGCACCTCGCGACATCGATCGGACCCTGAAAGCACCGTCTCCACCTTACTGTCAAAAAGAACAGCGAGCGAGTAGAAAACTCCTTCGAGCGCGAGCAGAGATTCTCCTCGCGAGCAACGAAGTTCACGTTTCGCAAGCGAGCAAATACCTCGCGGAGACGAACCTTTGCTCGCGGATGTTTGATTTTGGTTAAATTTTTAAAGTCATTTAATCATTATGTTTTGATCAGAGTTGTGATTAAAGGTTTGGGTGGGCCGCGAAAGATTTTCTGATTTCAAACGGGGCCGTTTGGGAACCGCTGCTTTAGAGGTTTAGCTGTTAATTATAGATAAAGCTGTTATTATCTAAATATTGATATTGGCTACAAATATGTTGTGCTAAAAGGCAGCTATTTACTTAAAAGGCAGCTATTTATATTATATTATAAATAAATATATTATTGTATTATAAAAGCAATAAGGTACTTGAGGCTTCAATAAAGTAACAGTTTGAGGGTTGCCGGCACTAACAACACCCCCGAACTGTTCCATTATTGGACAACCTCTCGTACCTTATTGCTTCATTATCATACGTGTCGATGAAATCCAGCGTTCTGATTGGTTGAGAGCGAGTCAAACGTGATGTTGCTGTTTTTCTGTTGCATTTTGTTACAGTCACACGTACAGGGACTATTTTCTCAGGCTACTGAAATGTGAAACAACGTTTGGTGGCTACAAGGCAGCTAATTACTTACTATCAACAATGTTGCTGGCAACCGTATTACAAGCGTGGGGCCTAACAACACACTTAAGTGTAACGTTATTGAGGATAAAGAACCTCATCGCTTAAACGTCACGGCCTCCTGACCCGGACAGTTTTTAGCCAACCATCCAGTAAAACTAGATAAGAATGATTGTGTTATGTTTTCATGTTACTTAATGGTGGTAAAGTAAGCGTTAGGTCTTTAGCTTTCAAGCCAAATGCTAATTTAATTCAGAGAATCTAAATTGTCTTAACCAGAGTCGGTAAAAGGACGCTGGTATTGCCCAAATCCGGGCGGGCGTCCATCGTCATAGCAAAGCATACATTTTTGCAAAGATTGAACATTGGTCAAAGAGTCGCCAAAATGATCATGTTATCCGGAAACCGAATTCTGGCCTTTTTACAATAAGACATCCTGCTTCAACACCTCCAAAAAGCGCAATAAAAGCTCTTTCATCATCGCCGACCGTCGCCCGAGTAAGTCCTCCAGTAGTTAGACATGTAAATGTTTATTTATTCATGAGATTTGACACGTAGATTCGTTTTTAAACTTTTGTTTACCTTGCACTAAATTGTAAACTTGTATTTGTTTAATTACGAGCAAGTGAAAGAGGATTGACACATTTCAAATAAGAAAGCATTAGATTTGCATCCGTTTTTATCTCAAGCTGTTTTTAGATGTGTATTATCATTTGGATTTACTTCCGTTATCAAAGCAGACCCACAAGCAGCTACAGAATTGTCAAAAGTTGTAATTTCAATTAAATGCTTATTTTAAACACGACACCAGGGACTGATGTTGTTGTGTTTCTTCTACATAAATGTGGACGGTTTGTCAGATGTTCTGTCCCCTGCTCACCAAATAGGTCCATCCTGCTTAATTTACTGTTGGCAGGTGTGAACTTGTGGGTGAAAACGAGCTGAAAGCTTTAATGTTTACATGTTCATGCATGTAGCAGTTTGTGAAGAGGAGAAGTCCTTTAAAAATACTGTTTGGATATATACAATATTTATAATACTATATATATATATATACAATGTATTGCATACATCCAATACATGAAAATCCTCTCCCATGAGTGAAGGGTTTGATACACCTGATCACAGACCCTCCTCTGTCTTTCGATCCCACGTTGCTCTCTGAAATGTGTAGACTTGTAGTAACACATCCACCTCAACAGAAATGTCTTCCTTGAGGTATTTTGAGGAATTTAAACATGCAAAGACTTCCCTGTCTTTGCACTCCCACAACACCTTTAATAAAAAGAACAAAGCAAGCTCAAAGAAAGCTCACTGCCTTTGTAATGGAAAGTAAAAACGGTCCTTTATAAACATGTTAACATGTACTTGTTAAAGGAATATAAGGTTATACAAGAGGTTTCTAAATGCCTCAAAATCAGGGCATTTTCTTACTGCAACTTTCTTTTATTCATTTATTTGCAGTAATATGGAGCAAAACTTTTTTTTTCACTTTAACATCCTATTTCAGACTTTTGGCTTTAAAATGTCTCTTGAGGCATCCTTTTAAAACCTTCCTCGCCTTTTATCTTAAGGCAAGACAGGTGTTGCATGCGCTGGTGGATTGAAGCTCAACAGCCATCAACACCGAACAGTGATAAACGTATCTCAACATTAAACAGGTTTCTCTTCCGTGTTCTTACTGTTACTCAGGATTTGGCCGCTCTGACACCATGGATGGTGCAAACGCTTCCTCAGGAAAAATATCTCGGTCATATGGGAAAATCCCAGTGGCCTTGAATCCAGAGGTGATATTACGTGGTGTACTGCTGACAAGAAGGCCTCGTTCACAAGTCCTGCAATCTGGTAGATGGAGACTGTTTGCCAGGGTTAGACGTCACCATCAAGAGCTCGGCTGTGTAGGGTCTTGGCAAGCCCCGCCCCTCCCTCCTCCTCCTCCTCCTCCTCCTCGTGCTCGTGCTGCGCGCCAATCAGCTGCAGCATCAGACAAACAGGTGATGACGGTTACGTGCAAATCCCCGGAGTCTGGCGATAAATGAACCGTCACAAGCGCCGCTGAAAACATTACGTCGCAAATCAGGGATTTCAAAGGCTTGTCCAGCTGTTTACTGAGAGGAAGAGAGTTACAGACGAAGAATATAAAACATTTTTGTTAAAGAACAGGCTTACCAGCACCAACGTGTCCTTCATGGAAAGGGTGGAATGGGGGCTTGAAATCATAATGGTCGCATGACTCATGGGTCTCACATTACACCGCCCATTACACCGCCCTAAACCCCACAATGAACCATTAGACACGTGGAAACAAAGACTGAGAAGGATCCTCGTCCGGGAGTGTTATTTTATTCTTAACTCTGTAAATGGATTAAAATGAAACTCTGACTGAGGAGTTTACTTGTTGAAGAGCTTCAGTTCTCATCACTCAAGACGTCCATGGTAAAGAGAGAATGACTTATGATTATATTTACATTTATTATGAGAGGATTCGTGGATCACCAAATAAATTTGCAGGTAATTTTTTTTTGTTAATTAAATATAATTCAACTGTAAAAAAATGCAATTTATTCTTTACAGTCAGACTATAACCTGATCCAATATAACCTAAAACAGCTGTATTATTTAGTAAAGATTCATTTTGTGTGTGTTCCCTGTGTGATATTAATTATAAATGTTGGTAGATGTTCACATCGTGCTTCTTTGAGGACAATAAGAAGCTGGTATCATGCAGAGGAGAACCACAACATCTCACTGGAATGGATGTTCCCCACCAGCACGGACCACTCCCCCAACTCCCTTTATATCACCTGTCAGATGTTAAATTCTGATAGACCTTCAGTCCTGTTTCATCTATATGAAGGTGTCGAGGTCCCAAAGGATCGAGATGAACGCTTTGCAGGACGAGTCCAGTGGGACAAAGACGTCCTCAGAGAAGGACGACTCAGGTTTCACATCTCCAGACTCCAGACTAATGACTCGGGGCTGTACTGGTGTGAAGTGGACACAAGTTATGGGAGGAACTATAAGGAATGTCACCTCAATGTCACTGGTAGGTTCATTAAGTTAAACTTACTAACACGTTTAATTCAGCAGCTTTATTCAGATAAATAAACATTTTTCTTTACATTAATAAAACAGATTTGTTGGGTCTCTTTGCAGCAGTGAAGGATCGGCCCGAACATGAGACAACGAGTGATACGAGTCTGAGAGGAGATCATCGAGGAAGGATCGGTCTCTGTGCACTGGGACCAGCAGCAGCAGCTCTACTTGCTTCCTTATTTTGTCTCTGCATCGCAAAAAAAGATTCCTCCAAGTGTTTGAACAGAAAGAGTAATGTAGAATCCGTTGATGTAGATTTGAACAGAGTATAAATTGGTGAAGGGTTCAGGTGGCTTTAAAACAAATAACTGCCTTTACAAAATGTTGGTAGCCGCGAGCCGTTGTGCATCGTCAAGAGGCCTCAGTCTAAAGAACGGTACAATACTTCAAATCTTGCGGGTAAGTAAAAATTCTGAGAAAGGCTCTTAGATTTAGAATGTTTGAAGTCTCTACACACTTAAATGTATAATCAGCTTTCTGGTGTTAAAACCTGTAGAGCAGCGATTCCCAAAATTTTCAATTTTTAAAAGTTTGAAACTAATATAAAAATATTTATGATGCGGCACATTAGTTATGTGAAACATTAGTTGATGAAGCACAAACAATTTAAACGGACAGATTAATAAAACATTAAGGCTCTCGCTCGAAACGGCTGCTCTTGTCCGCCTGTCGTTGTTCAACAAACGGGCGCCACTTTGTGGTATTAAAGTAAATATACCGCATTTTCCGCACTCCAAGGCGCACTTAAAAGGCGCACTTAAAAGGCTTTAATTTTCACAAAAAACGACAGGGCCTTATAATCCGGAGCGGTTTATATATATGGATCAATTGATTAATCGGTTGATCCATACTGGTTGTACACGGCGCTCTGCCAAACAGGCCAAAGCTCGTCTACGACGGCGAGACGCTGAGCGGCGCTCAAGCGCGTGAGATATGGAGCTGCTTTCAGGGCGCGTCGGAGAAACAAAGCTGTCGTTCTCGCCGAGCACTTCATGAGATTAAAGAGCGAGAGACGGTGTCCTTTTCTCTACAGTAGCTGAACCATCTTAACGGGGAAAATAAGTTATTCTAAAAGCAGCCGAAGATTTAAGGCGTGGATGGCGAGGGGGGCGGCGGGAGCGGACGCACCTCGCGACATCGATCGGACCCTGAAAGCACCGTCTCCACCTTACTGTCAAAAAGAACAGCGAGCGAGTAGAAAACTCCTTCGAGCGCGAGCAGAGATTCTCCTCGCGAGCAACGAAGTTCACGTTTCGCAAGCGAGCAAATACCTCGCGGAGACGAACCTTTGCTCGCGGATGTTTGATTTTGGTTAAATTCTTAAAGTCATTTAATCATTATGTTTTGATCAGAGTTGTGATTAAAGGTTTGGGTGGGCCGCGAAAGAGTTTCAGATTTCAAAATGGGCTTAGCTGTTAATTATAGATAAAGCTGCAAATATGGCTACAAATATGTTGTGCTAAAAGGCAGCTATTTACTTAAAAGGCAGCTATTTATATTATATCATGAATAAATATATTATTGTATTATAAAAGCAATAAGGTACTTGAGGCTTCAATAAAGTAACAGTTTGAGGGTTGCCGGCACTAACAACACCCCCGAACTGTTCCATTATTGGACAATGAAGTAGAACCTCTCCCTTATTGCTTCATTATCATACGTGTCGATGAAATCCAGCGTTCTGATTGGTTGAGAGCGAGTCAAACGTGATGTTGCTGTTTTTCGTTGCATTTTGTTACAGTCACACGTACGGGGACTATTTTCTCAGGCTACTGAAATGTGAAACAACGTTTGGTGGCTACAAGGCAGCTAATTACTTACTATCAACAATGTTGCTGGCAACCGTATTACAAGCGTGGGGCCTAACAACACACTTAAGTGTAACGTTATTGAGGATAAAGAACCTCATCGCTTAAACGTCACGGCCTCCTAACCCGGAAAGCATACAGTTTTAGCCAACCATCCAGTAAAACTAGAGATAAGATGATTGTGTTATCTTTTCAGGTTACTTAATGGTGGTAAAGTAAGCGTTAGGTCTTTAGCTTTCAAGCCAAATGCTAATTTAATTCTGAGAATCTAAATTGTCTTAACCAGAGTCGGTAAAAGGACGCTGGTATTGCCCAAACCCGGGCAGACGTCCATCGTCATAGTAAAGCATACATTTTTGATTTACTTCCGTTATATAAGCAGACCCACAAGCAACTACAGAATTGTCAAAAGTTGTAATTTCAATTAAATGCTTATTTTAAACGCGACACCCAGGGACTGATGTCGTTGTGTTTCTTCTACATAAATGTGGACGGTTTGTCAGATGTTCTGTCCCCTGCTCACCAAATAGGTTCATCCTGCTTAATTTCCTGTTGGCAGGTGTGAACTTGTGGGTGAAAACGAGCTGAAAGCTTTAATGTTTACATGTTCATGCATGTAGCAGTTTGTGAAGGGGAGAAGTCCTTTAAAAATACTGTTTGGATATATACAATATTTATAATACTATATATATATATATATATATATATATATATATATATATATACAATGTAGTGCATACATCCAATACATGCAAATCCTCTCCCATGAGTGAAGGGTTTGATACACCTGATCACAGACCCTCCTCTGTCTTTCGATCCCACGTTGCTCTCTGAAATGTGTAGACTTGTAGTAACACATCCACCTCAACAGAAATGTCTTCCTTGAGGTATTTTGAGGAATTTAAACATGCAAAGACTCCCCGTCTTCGCACTCCCACAACACCTTTAAAAAAAAGAACAAAGCAAGCTCAAAGAAAGCTCACTGCCTTTGTAATGGAAAGTAAAAACGGTCCTTTATAAACATGTTAACATGTATGTACTTGTTAAAGGAATATAAGGTTATACAAGAGGTTTCTAAATGCCTCAAAATCAGGGCATTTCCTTACTGCAACTTCCTTTTATTCATTTATTTGCAGTAATCTGGAGCAAAACTTTTTTTTTTTCACTTTCACATCCTATTTCAGACTTTTGGCTTTAAAATATCTCTTGAGGCATCCTTTTAAAACCTTCCTCGCCTTTATCTTAAGGCAAGTTAGGGCATTTTTATTTGTGTAGCACATTTCAACAATAAAAGTTTTTCATAAAACCATTAAAACATCAAACATAAAGCAGGGAGATTTAAAAACACTAATATTACACATTAGCTGATATTATGCATGCTATTTTACGTTTGAATGAAGGAGCTTTAGACCAACGTTTTATTCATTGAATGTATTGTGATAACGATCAGGGACAGTCAGGAGGGAGACGGAGTTCAGGTTTGGTTCTTTTGACCTTTCACCTCCTGCCCGGGAAAAAAGAAAAGAGACCTGAGCCTCGTTCTGCTAGTAGACCCCACGTAGCATTCTTTTTATGTTTTTTTTGAGTACTATGAAAAGGGCTTTACAAGTATTATTATTATTTTTAATACAGTGCACATTCACCATTAATTAATAAATGAATATATAGAACAGCAGCTTCAGCAGTAATACCAGAATTCCAGTATGAGTGTGGGAAAAGAGTCAGTGATGACTTATCAGTGTTTACATGCGAGATGATGGCCATAGTTTTTGCACTACAGTGGGTAGAGGACGTCAGGCCTGAGAGAGAGTATAGCAGCAGACTCGTGCAGTGCTGACGAGTCTGAAGTTTTGCCACTCCAGAAGCAGACAAGATTTAATGGATAAAGCAGCAAAAAGGGCGCTGAAGAGTGGGAGAAATATAGTCAATATCAGTGTTGAGCAAGTTACTGAAAATTAGTAATTAGTTAGTTACTAGTTACTTATTTTAAAGGTAATTTAATTACTTTACCAGTTACTGTATATCAAACGTAATTAGTTACCAGGGAAAGTAACTTTTAAGTTACTTTTATGTCTGCTTTTTTAATGTAATGAACAGTACTGAACAGTCAAACACAATAAACATATTTTTTAGACCTATTTATTGTAATCAACAGGGCAACAGGCTTTCAAACCAAGCAGTAGTACCAAAGTCCCTTTTAACAATCAATTTATTCAGCTCTGCCTGGCTTATCGGCTGCACTGCAGTCCGTGTAAAGTCTAGCCTTGGTTGTTCAGCATCCGTAGGGCTGGGCTCTTTCACTACTAACTTTGTCGAAGCGTGTTGTTTCAACAGGTGCTTCATAAGATTGGAATTGCTACTCTTAGATGTGGATAGGGTCTTTGCACCTGCACATAATTTACAACTCACCACTACATTTTTGTCTTTACTTTCGACGAGCGAAAAGTAATGTCCATACTTCCAGGAGAGAAAGCTCATTCTATCCGCACTGTCGGCCATGATGTGGTCTAATGCTCATTGAGTGATTCGATTGGTGTATCATTGCGCCACCAACGTCCTGCGATGTCCCTGAAGCCTACCTATCAACAGCATGAAACGGCAAATAATCAAACTAGTGCATGAAGCTGTTGTAGCCTCCAGACTATTTTATTCATGTCGGTCAGTAGTCGGGGGCGCGCCAAATCAGACCGTCGCGCTGCCGGTCTTTTTTCTTTTTTTATACATTTGAATATTAATTTTCACATTCGAATTGTTGTTCTATGTTCAAATATATATTCGAATATAGAATATTTGTTGACAGCCCTAATGCATTCAAGGATTACGTCTACCTGACGGGTTTGATCAGGATCTCTTCCCCCAGTTGGAACAGGTGATCGGACAAATTGTCCGTCGCCCTTCAGGCCTGATAGATGCATTAGTGAAATGTCATTAACTAATTATATTAAGTATTAAAGTCATGTTGTTAGACAGGTATAATGAAGCAGAGCTTATCAAAGGTGGTTTCAGCTGCTCTCGGGTGCCTGAATCACCAGGATGAAATGCACAGGTGAGCTTCCACCCAGAAGCCCCTTAAAATATCACCAAAGCAGTTTTGGGAAAAAAAGGACAACGCTCTTTAAAATGACCTCATTTTAGGAGGAAAAACCTTAAAAAACATTCAAAACAGAGAGTGAGACGTATTACATAAATACTCAGTGTTGTCTGTGATGACATCAGGTCCACCTCTGAAGCAGTGCATCCACATTGTGACTTAACACCTGTTGATTTCATGTTGTTTGGAAGTCTGAAATTTAACTGCAGTTTATACTTATTTTATTTGACTGCGTGAAACATCTTCAGGAAACCAGCTTTACATTGTGGTTGTAGTTCCTAGGGAGGTCGTCATTAGCATCAAAGCTTTGTGTGTTTGCAACAACCATGATGAGAAACACACAAGAGCACCATGATGTAAAGACACACTGTATATTGTTGATGTGATGATGATGTGATATTTAGATAGATTAGATTAGATTCAACTTTATTGTCATTGCACAGGGTAAAAGTACTGAGGCAACGAAATGCAGTTTAACATCCAACCAGAAGTGCAAAATAGCAAAAAGTGCAGAGTATGTGCATATGTAAAGTGTAATATACAAATAGATATGTACAGTAAGAAATAGTTATGCAATATGTACAGTAAGAAATAGTTGTGCAATATGAACAGTAAGAAATGGATATGCAATAACAGTGCAAATGTTCAGTGGCTGGAGGAGGGTGTGGCAGTCAAGCCAGGGTGGAGGGGGGGAGTACAGTCACTGAGGGAGATGTGTGTGGGGGTGGGGGGCAGAGTTCAATAGAGTGACAGCCGCAGGGATGAAGCTGTTCCTGAACCTGCTGGTCCGGGAACGGAGCACCCTGTAGCGCCTCCCAGAGGGGAGGAGGGCAAACAGTCTGTGGCCGGGGTGAGAGCTGTCCTTTTCGATGCTGCGTGCCCTCCGCAGACATCTCTTGCTCTGGACAGCCTCAATGGTGGGGAGTGAGGAACCGGTGATTTGAGCCTCTTCTCCTGTCTCCTCTCACAGGGAGGAGATGATCTGCAGGATCCTGGTGATCTTCATCCTGACCTCCTGTGTCTGTGGTGAGTTCACTTTTGTGTTTGTGAAGCGTCAGCACACACTCCTCAGAAACATCTGGAGATGGAGTCTAAAGGCTCCATGTTGAAGCTGTCAGTTTGTCACCTCCTCCTCTCCTTCTCTGTCTCCTCACCAGGGTCATTTGTAGTGAATGTGACACAGAGCGGGTATCATGCAGAGGAGAACCACAACATCTCACTGGAATGGATGTTCCCCACCAGCACGGACCACTCCCCCAACTCCCTTCATATCACCTGTGAGATGTTAAATTATGATAGACCTTCAGTCCTGTTTCATCTAAATGAAGGTGTCGAGGTCCCAAAGGATCGAGATGAACGCTTTGCAGGACGAGTCCAGTGGGACAAAGACGTCCTCAGAGAAGGACGACTCAGGTTTCACATCTCCAGACTCCAGAGTAATGACTCGGGGCTGTACTCATGTTCTGTGTTTTCAAGTTATGGGAAGAACTATAAGGAATGTCACCTCAATGTCACTGGTAGGTTCATTAAGTTAAACTTACTAACACGTTTAATTCAGCAGCTTTATTCAGATAAATAAACCTTTTTCTTTACATTGATTAAACCGATTTGTTGGGTCTCTTTGCAGCAGTGAAGGATCGGCCCGAACCTGATACGAGTCTGAGAGGAGATCATCTGAGAAGGATCGGCCTCTACTGCGCACTGGGACTAGCCACAGCAGCTCTACTTGTCATTTATTTTTATTTTTATTCTCTGCGTTGCCAAAAAGATTAATGACTCAGGAAGCCCAGCTGGTGAACGCTGTGAATTAGTTTAGTTTCATCAGGACCAAACTGATTCACCTTCTGGTACTTCTGACATCAGAATGTGAATGTAAGTCGGTTTCATCCCAGGCCCTGCTGACCTGCGTCTTAATGTGCCCTTAACTCAGCATTGCTCCTGTTTCTGTGACCACAGAGAGTGAATATTAGTTACTGACGGACATGAAGCTTTATCAGTGTGAAAGTGGGTCAATGAGGACATGACTTAAACGCACCTCTACGTCCTACTGGACTAAGTAGCACTTTATTATCACTTGTGATGGCGTTTACTACTTATAGCACTTTTTACAGATTGTATTTCTTGAACAATTTGTACTTTCCTCATTATTGGTGCTCTGGTTCTGTTCCCTCTTGATTGAATGAACTTACTGTAAGTCACTTTGGATAAAATCGTCAGCTAAATGATAACTGCAAAGCACTTTGAGGAGTCAGGAGACTAGTAAGGCGGTTTACAAGTACCCTTTACATTTACCATTTATACATTTACCATTTACTAACTGTATAAAAAAATCTAAACTTTTGAAAATTCTGTAGCTGCTTGTGGGTCTGCTTTGATAACGGAAGTTAGTGGATGTGGTTTTATTAAGGCGGGACAACTTTATGGTCATTTATAGTGAGACTTGAACATATCCATCCATCCATTGTCAAACCGCTTATCCTGCACACAGGGTCGCGGGGGGGCTGGAGTCCATCCCAGCCAACTTCGGGCGATAGACAGGGTACATCCTGGATTGGTCGCCAGCCAATCGCAGGGCTACACAGAGACATACAACCATTCACACTCACATTCACACATCTACGGGCAATTTAGAGTCCCCAATTAACCTGATCCCCAGAGCATGTCTTTGGACTGTGGGAGGAAGCCGGAGAACCCGGAGAGAACCCACACAGACACAGGGAGAACATGCAGACATTTATGTCTGCATTTATGTTCAAGTTTCACTTGAACATAAATGAATATAATTCAAAAAGATAACACACATCAAAAAATAGCTTGAAATGAAAATCTGCAATAAAAGTATTTTTCTTTGGAACACAGCCAAAGAGTTTAGTTTAACCAATTCAGGATTTAAGTGTGACAGATGAAGACTTAGAGGTAATAATTAACCTACATCATTATTTTTTTAATTGTCATGTAGTGCATTGTGATCAACAAATAATCCCTCTTCATTAGAGATGTTTGTTTCTTAAATATATAACAAGATGTATACAACAATGGTTGCAAATGAACCTTAATCATATGAAATAAACAGCATTAAATACATCTGTGCCGTCTTTGATTTAAAACAAATGAGAAAACGGTATTTGTTTTATGGTTTTTAAGGTAAAACAGACTATTAAAAGGTACACGGACCGTACTGTTAGATGGGTTGAATTAACATGTCTTTGAAAATATACAGGAATGTGGAAAATCATCTGCCAACAAAAGCTCTAAAACCAAAGTAAGGCTTTATGGACCTGGATACATTCCATGAATAATGGGAGGCTGTGATACTTGATGCTAGACAGAATATTTATTTTGTATTCAACAAAACTGACTGAGCTGACAGGCTGGATACAAAAAAAACATTAATATAACATCTGCAAATTGACAATTAAAAAGAGGTGTAAAGGGCAACTTGTGAGTAAAAACGTGACAGAAATAAAGACAACCACACTGGCAGAATGAGGAAGTATGTAGTAGCATTTATTAAAGGTTTAATTACTGTACATGACAAGAACATGAAAAAAGCCCTACAGTCAATCTACAAAACCAACACGCCCGCCGCCTGTCGTGCAGGTTCACATTTCTGTGTAATGTAGCCATCTTTACAGTACATATTAATGAAGTATGTCCGTCACGACCTCTGATGAACATTCACACCAGTGATGTCACACCTAGAATAAAACAGAAGAGGTCAACATGATGAACACTAAAATCACGTCACCATCATTGTTGTTTTAAATGTATGTTTAAGGAGTTGATGTCGCTCCTCACGAGAAGTTGACAATCTCAACCATTAACATGTAAAAACTGTAAAAGTCCCCGATCATGTGTACAACCACATAGAGTTAAAGAAGATTATTCTCTAATGGAGAGTAGTATTATGTGGCTGACGGCATCCTCCTCGACGGACACTCACCCCGGGAGAACTTGCACTGCTTGAGCGCCTCGTTGAAGCCCTCACATAAAGTCAGGTCCGTCTGGTTGGTGGCACAGTCTAGGAACTGTTTGACCTCATAGTGACACGGGCCTGGCTGGCCCGGGGCCGACCGGAGGGGCTCCTGGGATTGGACAAGCAGAGAAAGAACTTACATTGCGTCGCAACTGTGGAGCTGCTGCTGCATATAAGGGTCTTCAAATATTCATTACGCGCGTGTCCAAAGTTAACCCCAAACTAAACATCTAAAAAAAAAATCAAATGTTTTGTGCAAGACCTTCCAATAAGGAGAGAGCGGACGTGTTCAAGTGCAGCTCGGTTCAGTTATCCAGCCGTCTTAAACCTGCCTGCTTGTGCTCCACCTCTTACCTGATACGTGGGCTTTGCCGGCTCCGCGTTGCTGCTTCCACCACCGGATCCCGAAAGGGCGCTGACCAGGAGGTGGCCCGCAGCCGAGCCCGCTGCCACCCCGGCAGCTGTGGTCGCCATCTGGGCCATCAGGCCCGGACCCTGGGCCGGAGCCGGAGCCATCGCAGCAGGAGGTGGATGAGCGGGGGCCGGGGCATGGGAAATAGCCGGGCTACAAATGCATCAATTTATTATGCGTTTGACATTCTCAACAGGTTATTGGGAAACATTTATGTCCATTGAAATGCAGCGGAGTCAAAGTTTCAAACTTAGGCATAAATTATGCTTTTATACACACCACTACAATGGTGGAAATAAGGCAAATGTCTATAACATGGGCACCTGACATTTAACTGATAAACTAGTGTCATTTGGTCTCAGGGAGTTAAAAGTCACATTTCTGTTCCATTAAACACCCCAAACTGTCAAGTGTTTGGCCATTACGTCATCTCCATACATATCTGAGTGAGTTATGACACTTTAAAATCGAGTAACTAGCCGGACATCAAACTGTTTAGGCCACGCTGTCGATTTGGTATCTGCAGTAACTGAACACCACACAAAGAGTCCGTTTTTGCAACTATTCTAGACGCATATGTCTTACCTGGCTGGAGCGGCGTGGTGGCTACGGCTTCCTCGGGCCATCTCTCTGAGGTCAACTCAAACTTTAGTGACGACCTGGACTGAAGAACAGGATCTGCCCTTCGTCGCTTCTAGAAAACGTGCCTTTTCGTAACGGACTGCTGCTCCGGGTCAGCTGACAGCAGCTGCGCGCGTGCACGACACGCGCCGCTGACCTTGTGCGGTTTCGCTCAAGGGTTCGACGCCGCCGGCTGCGTGCACACGCGTCGTTAGGGCTTAAAACACGGATTCCCACAATGCATTTGCTTCCGCTGTGTGTTGAGCACCGCAGCCGTCGTGGACACACCTCCACCTGCTGGACTGGAGGGCGCGTGGCGCATGTTTGGGATCCGGGGGGGTCGACGCCCTTTTTTAAATGCACTCCTTTTGGAGAAAAAAAAGGTCATTGAATCTATTGAAGCTAAACATGTTGGAATGTAAATGAGCACATTAATTTAAGTATGCTTCTGTCTACCAGTGGTTGCTTGATTATTTCTATTTTACGCCACTTTGTACTGCACTACATCTCATTAGGATTATTTATAGCAAATACGAATGAACTAATAAAGTATTATTATACAAAAAAATCTCAAATTAAAATGAATTATATTGCACATTCTCTTTTAGAAAAACACAAAAGACTATTTTATTTTATTTTCCATCATTTCAAGTAATCTCGTGTTTGTCTGTCATCATCTATATGCCTATAGTTGCATTCTGTGGAAATTGCCGGGAGGGGGCGATATTGCTCCATAAGACGAAGTATTTCACACAGTAGCAATCAAAAGGCCTGCGACACACGTTTACTCAGTAACAGAAACAAGCAGAAGGTCACACAACAGCACCATCCTCATTCCTGTTCCTCATCAGCTCTTCTGCTTTCAATTTAACTCATTCCTTAATGCTTTAATGTTTTTATTTGTTTTGAAAGAAAACTAGTCATTCAGTGCAGCAAAAAAATTACACCCAAATATGTTCTCTCTCTCTGGTTTTCTCTCTCTCTCTCTCTCTCTCTCTCTGTTTTTCTCTCTCTCTCTCTCTCTCTCTTTCTCTTGAAGGAGCCGGTCTTCCTGCTTTGAGTTCCCAGAGTTCCCGGCTGCTGGCAGCAGAATGCTGGGAATATCCGGAGAGGAAGTGGAAGTGACATCACAGCGTTGACCTTCCGTACCAAGCCATATCACCTGGCGCTGGCTGTAGGAGAGCTACCAAACACAATCACATACACGCACGCACACGCACACACTAACACACACACACACACACACACACACGCACGCACACACACAGGAACAACAATAGGCAGAAACACATACTTCTCTCTTTCTCAGCACAAACACATTCACAAACAGTATTGACACACTTCAATTTTCTCTCTAGGAGAAGAGAAAGGGCGAGAGAGGAGAAATTCCCACGAAGAAAGAGAGGAAGCGATAATAAAAGTGCAGAGGCCGCTGCATATAGCGCCTGGGTTGACCACGCGCTTGAAAATCCCCACCACGCTCCAGACGGTTCCTCCTCATCAGCTCCGTCTGACTTTCTACTTATTTACCAGCTTCTGCTGGACGAATGTTGACCAGCACTTCAAAGTGTGTATTCAGCCGACCCCACGGTGCTGCAATGTTCTATCTGGATGAATGTTTTGCACCAAGTACATTTACTGAAGCTTTGGTACAGTTCGAAGGCCCAGTTTGTCACATGTCAGAGTTGTCAGCAGTTCCCCCCCCCAAAGGGATTTCCACCCTTAACTTCTTCATTTGAATAAATGCTTGAGTCAAGTCATCCCTCATTCTACATTAAAAGCAAAGGCCATAAAAAGCTATTTTTGTCCAACCACGGGAATCATCCCACGGATGCTTCATGGTATCATCTGTCCGGCCTACAAGCAGAGAGGAACCAGACACGCCGAACAACGTAAAACACGCAGGTTGCACACAGATGGGAAATTAGGGACCAGAGTGGCGACATTTGCTGAGTTTAGAGGGCGTCTCAGAGGTTATATTCTTCAGGAGCAAAGGCTGGAAAACACATAAATAAAACCCGTGCACAAAACATACACACACATGCACACCGCAGGTACTATGCAGGGGGACCATGGTGGACAGAAAAAGACAGGGAAGTCTTCATGGGAGGTGTGGACAAAAGAAGAGAGATGGGGGGAGGAGGATGGGGGGAGTAAATAGATGCCAGGAAAGAAAGGGAGAAAGAAAGAACATGCAGAAGCCAAATCAGGCAGAGCGGGGGGGGGGGGGGGGGGAGTAGTGATGGGGGGGAAGAGGGAGGATGGGAGGATGGGAGGGAATGGGAGAGACAGCGTGTGTGTGGTGGCGACGTCATTATGCATGATGACAAAAGAAGAAGGGATTCTCTGGTCAGCTGCTGCTGCTGCCACTGTCTATTGTCCTGTCGACGGAGGACCCCCCTCCACACACACACACACACACACACACTTTACTCTCTCCCTGTCTCTCCTCTTGTGTCGGACATCACTTTCTTTCCTTCTTCAAGTTCAACTCTGATTACACGGCCGACCAACTGGCCGCCCCCGACATTTAAAGATCCCGCTCGCCCCCCTCCCCTGAAGCCCAGCTGTGTCATCTGGGTGTTTTTCAGTAAGTCTGAGATCCAACAGATGTTCCAAAATGCCAAATCCAGAAACATTCCTCAAAGTTTATGCGTGGAAAGAAAAAACGAAAACGATAAGAAGTAAGATTGCTCCGTTGAAAAGTAATCAAGTGAAAGTAGGTTTTAAAGTCTATATCATATAGAATGTATCCTGTTCGCCTCAGA
Source organism: Gasterosteus aculeatus (assembly GCF_964276395.1). NCBI lineage: Eukaryota > Metazoa > Chordata > Actinopteri > Perciformes > Gasterosteidae > Gasterosteus > Gasterosteus aculeatus. Next base: position 9,234,662 of record NC_135702.1, on the reverse strand, counting down.
CTACATCCACATTCTACCATCTCTTGGCCTGCAGTGCTGCTGTGCTTTCTCATAAAGGAACTATTTGGGAAACAAGATGCATATACAATTTAAATGGCATATTCTTGTTACAAGATGCAAATAATAAGGAATTATTAAAAACAAGGTCATAAATCACACCAAACCTAAAGGCCTAATGGTAATGTTGGATATTAATGCAATTCTCACGATTAGTAAAAGAGTTACGAGACAACTTACACGAGCCTTTACCAGCCCCTTTACTACCTGCAAGTCATCTGTTTTAATAAATGCAATATTGTTCATCTATAAAACATAAATCAGTGATTCATTTTCTACTAATGAAGCTGTGCTTTGAAACGTACAAACCCTTTGCAATCAATGTCTTACTTGTAAGTAGCGGTCATGCAAACTTTACTTTAGCAAATGCAGCTTCTGATTTACAAACGTTCTTCATTTTTTAAAATAGAAGTCCATGAAAAAGCTTCTCAATTAAACGAACAAGAGTGCTTGTAATTAGTGGTTTTCCACCCACGGAGACATTTCATTGTAATAAAGAGGGATGTTTTATGAGAAGAAGCAATAAATTCAGCCAATAAATAGAAGCGGGTGTGAATGAGGCTCCTTTCTTCCCTTTGTGAGGGAGGCGTGTATGTATTCGCCTCACGTAGTCGCCAAAGGTGCCGAGCTCTGCATTATCATCTATCCACCTCGCGCTCTGCACCGCTCCTCATGTAGAGTAAGAATATTAAAGTGTGTTTGTGTTCATGTGAAGTCAGTGTGAGTTCATAGACGCTTACAGGTCCTTTTATGTGTGTGTGTGTCTGTGTGTGTGTGTGTCTTCGTTTCTGCTTTCAAATCAATCCGCAGCAAATGACCCTTGACCAACTGACCTCAAGAATATTCAATCGTCCACTGTCTCCGCACAGTGTGTGACTCTCTGGTCCATTCTGCTCTGATTGACCTCTCACTGACACACGCACACATACACACTCGCCGACAGACACAATAGGAGACCCGGCACATTCCTTTCCCCAGGTGGCATGAAGGACACAGCCGGATCAATGGCCTAATGGGCTCCAAACCAATGGCCGACGATCATTAACCCCCGGCGAGTGTCCCCAGCCAGACTATTGTGCGACCACTGTGTGTGCGTATGCAGACTATTGTGCGAAGGGGTTTTTTCTGCCGTGTGTAGCTGGTTAACTGCTGGATGAGGGGTCTAAGTTAGGGCATTAGATGGTGACGACATGTGTTGTATTGACCTGAAAAAACGGAGCTGGACATTAACATGCGCTGAACAAGGTGTCCCACAAAGAATCGATGGACAGACAGTGATGGATTTTAACACAGTGGATTTACCGAAGTCGTCCTGTGCAATTTGGAGGCAATCGTAGTTTATTTCAGTACTTATAACATATCTTGTTACTTTATACTTAAAATATTGTTGTATTTAATTTATTTAACAGCAAACTATTTCTCAAGTTTCACCACGTTAAAAATAATAATGTACGAATCTCTAATGATAATCCAGTGATACAAAAGTATAACACTCGTTTTTGATGCTCTTACTTAACTAATATTTTGAATACAGGGCTGTTACTTAAATTTGATTTTTTAATGTTATGGTGTCATTACTTTTAACTTTAAATACTACCACCTCAAAGCCATTTATCGCTCACACATATTGGCTATTTGCAATTTACACGCCGTTTCTGCATCACAGTCACACTGAATAAGACAATCATCACAAGTTTATTTCAAACCCCGAATCCCCTCCCCTCTCTTTATCACTTTACCCCAAACAGCTCTCAGCGTTAACAGAAGCTCCGTCCCTCTTTCTCCTCCAGGCCTCCACTCCAATCCCACTGTCGATGCAGCACCGTGTGTGTGTGTTTATATGTGTGTGTGTGTGTGTGCGTGTGGAGGGCTGGTGGTGGGAGGACAATGGGCAGAAAGGGGGCTGGCTGAATGGGACCATTGAGTCTGCTCAGCCAAACAGAAAAGCATCTTCCATCTCACTTCAGAACCCACAGTTTCACTCTGTACAACCGGGCCTTTATCCTCCGTAATTACTCCCTGACACACATGTGTACGCACATGCCTGCACACACACACACACACACATATGCATGTATGCATATTTATGAATATATAAATGACTGATTGTGGGCGCGGATCACAAAAATAACAACACAGGCCGGCTGACTTTTGACAGTCTAAAATTGTGTTGTGGTAGTTTAGTTATTGAGCGTTTACAACTCAATATTTTATCACAATAACCTGAACCTTATTTCTAATATCCAGAATGTTTTGATGTTGTAACAAATGACATAGCTGCTGTGTTCATATGTACGGGATGACTCAACGGAGAACGGCAAGTATTAGGTAAATCATATTCTAGAGAAGCACAAAGGGAGTTTGTCCTTTGTCATAAAGATATTGGAACAATGGTAAATACACATTTATCATTGACATTATTTCTGTGTCATCATTATTTTTGTGAGTTCTTTTCTGTCTTATTGGCTGAAGAAGGCTGGAATATGTTGCCTGTTTCTTCTCAGTGACCCTCTACTTTCCTCCTTCAGGCTCACCTGTCCTTGACCTGAATGTACGAGGAGGAGTACGCGCTCCTCCAGCTAGACGGGAACCACCCAGGACATATGGATTGATTCCCAACCCCACCCAAGCCTCATTTTCCTCCCTCTTACGGACCGAAATAGCTGCAACAGATGTGTCACAATATGTATTAACAACCTAATTCACTGTAAGCCCTCTAACAAGAGGTATTATCGTAAACGGCCTGTCAGACAAAGCTGTGGGGCCCTGACTGAGAACATGCTGTCACAGAGCGCAGTATCACCGACGGCTTTTTGTCAGTGTTTCACTGGGCCATTTAAACTCCACGAGCTCGTTAGCCTAGATCCTCCCTGCGGCCAGCCGGCTCATTGTACGTCCAGCACACTGAATCATTGTGTAGGAGGATAATCCATACAGGGTAACTGGTACACCCGATCAGGCAACACATGACGGCAGCAGGATTCGGATGAGGGCGGACGGGTCGGTCGATCCGTCTGCGTACCTGCTTGTGGAGTACGTGTAGAACATTTTTAAACACCACAAATGAATGAATGAATGAATGAATCTATATATGGATCCATTCCTTCACACACAAGCGTTCAGTCATTTGTCTCCCACCTGGCTTGCAGCAGGTCTGTGTGCTGGAATGGCATCTCTGTCTCTCTCACAAACACACACACAGATAAACAAAGGGTGCAGGGGATGTGGTGTTGGAGTTGTGTGCGTCAGGGATGGGGGGCCGGCTGGGTTGGGTGGGGTGGGAGCGGGGAAGGGAGGGGAGGGGAGGGGGAAGCTCCATATGGGCACCCCACCCCTTGTATCCCCTCTCTCCCTCCCTCCCCCTGCAAACAGGCAGATGTCAAATGGGACGTGCCTCCCTGGCGGGGCACAGGGTCACACTGCACAGGGGTAAATAACAGAACAGGAGGGACAGAGAGAGAGAGAGAGAGAGAGAGAGAGAGCGCAATGTCTTCTTGCCAACACGCCCCCAATCCACCCTTCCCAAAACCCTCCACAAGAGATGTGTACAAATGCTATGAGAGAAAAGCTGCTGACACAAACATGCCAACACACGGCCATAACCATTGAATTCCAACATGTAGAACAATTCAAACTTATTAAACGTGACTTTTAATAAAATTCAATTCAGTCAAAATTTATGTTGATTTTCATGCAGAAAAAAGGAAATCAAAAGAATTTAACCTGAGCCAAGAATATAAAAAACGTGTGGAAAAAAAAGGGGTTTTGCAACATTCCTGCTCTTTGATTATGTTTGAAGGTTTATTCAGTTCAATGGTACATTTTCGATTGTATTTCGATTGTATCGATGTATTTTGATTGCACCTTTTTTTCTTTAGTCCATCGATGGACAATCTAGTTTAAGCCATTACAAAATATTTGAAACACCTAAAAATATATTAGAAACCATGTTGTTCTAACTAACATCCTCCAAAGTGACAAGTTGAATCAAAACCTCAATTTATTAAGTTTGCACTTTATGCAGGGCCATTTAGCTTGATGTAAAATAAATCAGTAACTTACTACTTAAGTGCTTAATACCACACAGTGACTGATGGATGTGTGTGTGTGTGTCTCTGTGTAGAATGTGTGTCTGTGTCCACTATTTGAGTGTGAAGGGAGATGCAACTTGACTCAAGGACAGGTGTCGGTTGTGTGTGTGCGTGTGTGTCAGTGTGTGGAGGTATGGGCTGCAGTCCTAAACAAAGCAGGGGAATGGACACGCACACGCACACACACACACACACACACACACACACACACACACACACACACACACACACACACACACACAGGCTGCTCTCTGTGTCTTCAGCACTGAATGGTTACGCCCGCAGGGCAGGAGTAAGGTTACTTTACATACTGCACTTACAGCTCCCTTTACCACTGGGGTATAAAATGGATTTAAATGAGAAAGAGGGGAACAGAGGGGTGGAAGGAGGAGGGGGGGGAGAAGGGTGAGAGGGGGGAGGAGGGCCAGGGATTCCCTTTGTGTAACAGGAGGCGAGCTGCAGCTCTGGCATGGCCATGGAGATGGAGGAGCAGGGTCACTCTCCCTGCTCTCCCCTCCCTCTGTCCATGTGCTATAGGCTGGCTGCACTGTCTCCCCCCCCTCCTCCCCTCCATCCATCCCTTCCTCCCTATTAGCATAGCAGCTGCCTGATACAGGGCGTAGGGTGGGGAATGGCCAGGTTGCTGTGTGCATATGTGTGTGTGAGGGTGTTTGTCGGAGGGAGGGGTGTTGCGGGGGGGCTGGGTGGGGGGTGTGATGAGGGGGTCCAGTCAATGGCGGTCCGTCTGGCTTGTGAATAGCAGCTAAAGCAGGCCCCCGCAAGCTAGACAAAGGAGCCAGGAGGGAGGGGATGGGGTCGGGGTGAATGAGGGAGAGATGGGGGGGGAGGAGGGAGGAGGTGGAAGAATGAGGCAGTGAATGGAGCGCCTTGTCACTGGCACTGTGGAGAGAAGCACGGAGGGAACTGGAAGAATGAAAGAAAAGTTCAAAAAGGAGCGGAGGGCAAGGAAAAGACCGGCCCGACCACCTGTCTCTCTCTCTCCCTCTTTATTTCTTTTACTCCCCTCCTTACACACAGGCAGACTTTGGGGAGGGAGTGTTCACTGGTGTTGTTTAGCAACAGACGTGTTTTGGGGGAGAAATTGTTGCATCAGCAGGATTTCAAGCTCACTGTCGTCCACCAGCATAAGAGTCTGTGCAGGTTTTCAGATCGTTGAGCTCAAATCTGTTCAATGCACTTTCCAAAAGGAGGATCCCACAGATGCAATGACACAGTGAGGTTTGATTATAGACACCTAGTAGTTTCTGCTGGATCCAAATAAACCATCTCCTGTCGCATCTTTCAGTCAAAAAAAGTCAAGCTCACTGTTTGTCACTCGTGAGTAACCTTTTGTAAAGAAATGGAACATTGAATACGTTGTGTTCAGTCTTTTTAGCTCTTAGACTACCGAGTGGCTAATGTCCGTGTTTGCTGGATGGTAACTTGCAGCAAACAGTGGCAAAATGCTGACACGGCACTGGGCACTCAAGGGGGCACCGGAGGACGGGTGCTACGCTGGCGCGACAATGCTGCGGGTTGGGAGGTGTCATCAGCTGTAGCTGACCTATGAGAGCAGTAGAGAACGGCGGCATCGAGCGAAACATCGGGCCACACTCACAAGCACCAGGGGGAAGGCCCAAAAAATCAAATGACCGCCACCCAACTCGTTTTAACACGTTTTACCTCATTGACTGTGTTTTCAGTGCTTGTCATCCAACTTGGCAGCTTTAAACAACGTACGCAACGTATCTAGCACCAAATTGTACATAGACTCAGTTAGCGACTGATGAACACAGTGGAGCATTTGGCCACTTAAGAACCAGTATTGATTTGGCAAATTACAGAAACTACCACACTCAATCATTTAAACGCCGGCTTTAGATGCTAAATTTAACTGAACTCATGACTGAATGCCCGGTCAAATTACAAATGAATGTGTAGAAATCAAAAGATAAATATCTTATCGTTCGAGTAAAGTAGTCGATCGCTTGCAGAATCTGAGATCCGAATTGTATGAACTAGGCCCGGGGCAGACAGATGTGCACTTCCCTGAACAGCTGTGAAGTACGAGCCAGGCCTGCTACACCTCTGTGCTTCAGTTAATTACTTATCATGAACACATTTAAAAGACCTTCACACACAAACTGTTTTTTTCAGTTGCTCTGTCTGATCAAACCTCTGGTGAGGCGGAAGCTGGGTGGAGCCATGATGGGAAATTACTCACATCATCAAACTTTGCACACCAGCACAGATGTTAAGAGCTAAACATGGACCTTAACAGAGGCAACAAAACGAAGATCCTGGAAAGACTGTTAACCGTTTTTCCACGTTCCTCTTTACGTGAACCGCAGGTTTCTGCAGCAAGCGTTCAGATGTGTCCTCGTGGTGAAATGTAAAACGTATTCAAACTGTTCAAACAAGCCGTTTGCATTACATCATCACCCAATCAGAGTGCAATCATGTCAATCCTGGGGCCCTTTGAGGAAGTCGTACAGTTTTAAAACGAGGAATGAAATGTTGCAAAACCAATTAAATTGTGTTTTACATAAATCACCAGATTTTCAGTTCATCTTGCATCCTACAGATCAAGTGTAACCCTTTAAATGAGGGGTGTTAGCATGGATATGAATATTTTATGAGATGCAGAACAATAGCCTTTTGAATGTAGATGAAAGATTATCACACAGACGCACTTGTTTGCAGCTGCTAGAACATCAACGCACTAACAACATTTTACTTGATTTATGTGTGAACAAGCACAGACAAAGAACAGTGATTCCCATGCTGCTTCCCTTTAGTATTTTGGACTTAAAGTAATTCCCTCAATCAATTCCTCATCTGATTTTTTTTTACTGTCTTCTCAGCAAAATTCCTCCCAAAAGTCCTTGCGTCGTCTGGAGGCGGGCTGCTCCGTGCGCTGGCCCGACCAAGACAAGCGAGGGAAGCCAAGGCACATGAAGAACCTATTAGGGGTCCTAGCAGTCAACAGCAAACCTGGGAGGCCAGCCAGCTCGGTGTGTGAACAATAGGGAACCCGGCTCAACAAAAACATCCTGCAGAAGTGAGAGACTCGGGGGGGGGGGGGGGGGGGGGGGTAGCGAGATAGCCGTTCGCCCGCCGCCGCGCCATCAAAACACGGAGGAGCCTGGTGTTCACGGGAGCTCAATGCATCCAGTTGGGTCTCGGTGTGGCCAGCGCAGAACATCTGAGGTCAAAGACGGTTCCGCTGCAGCTCGGAAAGCAAGTTTATCAACTGCTTCAACGATAAGACATTTATTTCACTTTGAGTTTAACTTCAGGATCACACCGGAAGGAAATCTGTCAAAGAAAAGCATTCCTTCAATTACGTTAAAATGCAACCTTTCTTACTCAAACGGTTACAACTAACTGCCGGTCGCCACCCAGCAAACATTACAACACAAACAGGTCCAACATGCAGGAAGACGTATTGTAGTGTTGCTTTTCCCACGACCCTCCCACAGCAGCGTAACGTCTGTTGTAAATCAGTCTGACTCAATGAAAGGTTACTCATGAGCTAAACGCAATCACCAGTATGTGATTTCATAAATGCTAAACCTACAGTGAAGGAGAATTCATTTAAAGGGTTCCCTTAAAAACACACAGACCAGCAGTGTCTCTTAACATGTTTGGGGGGCAAATTAATCTGTGTGTTACCATTTTTTAACTCCAGGCCTACATGAGGTGAGATGGTTCAACAGTTTAACCCACCAATTATCAGGGGCTCTTTCATGCACCATCACAGGAAGCGTTGAATGTACATATTTCACACACGCACAACAAAAAAAAATCACAAAAAAGTACCAAGGGACGTTTTCTTCCCCTCCTCAAAGATAATTTGGGGGAACGGGCATAAAAGCAGGTTTTTGAGCCGCGAGCCGGATCGCCGCTCGGCCGTGATCGAGAGGGAGCACAAGAGGACTGTTTGTGTCTGACATTTTTTGAGTGTGTGAGTGTAACATAAAACTAGCTCTGCCACAACACACACAGGGGAGGGGACCCTTCTTTAAACTGAGCCTACCCACAATGCACTGGGCTCTTTTATCCCGGCAGTGAAAGGATGAGGCCAGATGAATGACAAAAGGAGAGAATGGGGATCTGGGTTGGGCCCGGCTCGGAGGAGGAGAGAGGGGAGAAAAGGGGGAGAGGAGGGTAGGGGTGTGTTTTCGAAACCAGCATTTTCTATGAAAAATGCAGGAGGGAGGAGGAGGAGGAGGAAGAGGACTGAGTCAGAGGAAACATAGCTTTTTGCTTGAGCGCTGACAAAGAAATGTATGCATACACAGATTTTTGAGTTTAATGATTTCTTTACTGGCTTGTACACAAACGTACAAAAATAATACAGCACTCATCTCCACATGACATCACGTCATCATCACAGTGTTACAAATGTTCAAAAATAAAAGTATACAAACAAAATGAAACATGATGGAACATCTGCATCACTCATGAAAAATCTGCCGTTTCCTCTTGCTTGAAATGAAGCAAGACCAGAAACACCACTTGGTCCAAAGAAGTCAGCATTAAAAAACAACAAAAAAAAAACAACCTCTCACTCATTTACACCAATCCGGAGGCTGGCTCCTTACGTCATAAATGTTATGACCCTGGTAAGCCAAACAACCACACAACCGTGCAATTTTTAACCATGTTACAATGATCTTACCATCAAATGTATTATTCCCCTTTCAAAAAAACAGGAAGACAGCACTTCAAAAAAGAAAGTGCCCCCAGTCATCTATATCAGCATCGATATATATATATATATATATATATCCATATGTATATATACATACACCCAATCACAGAGATACACGCATCTTTGCTTTAAAAAAAAAAACATCACGTTTTTTCCACAAAGTAACACACACATTAGGACTTTATCACCCGGAGCATATATTTATACAATAGTATTTTGTTGTGTTGGTTTTTTTCTATTCAGAAAAAAAATAAAATGTTGACACACAAAAGTCAACTTTTCAACAACAGTCATCAGTGCAATATTCAAAGAAAAAAAAAAAGAAAAAAAGAAAACACATCAAGTTTAAGACAAGTGATGCATAATTAATTTGTTGCCTGATACCAATCTATACCTTGATATGGTGGATCTATTGCTTCAGATTACTTGTGGTTGTTCCGGAAGAAGTTCTTAGTCTGGGTGACTGTTTTACTGACAGCGACACAAGGCCCCCAAGAGAAGCTCAGAATCACACAAACACACTGCAATTAAACAAAAAACCTCTTTCAACAGCTTCTCATGTGGTGAACCAGTGCTGCTGTGAAGCTTCTATGCAACTGTTGGCCATTTGAGTAGTAGGCTTTAAAAAAAACAAAATAAAAAACATCAACAAACCAAAACATACAAGCAGCATTGATACAAATGTTAGGGTGCCATGACTTTCAAAATTCAGCAGGCAAGTTTATGAAACCGTTTTATTATTCCTCTTCTAATCTGTGACGGCCTGCTATAGTCATGTGTTGTTGCTATTTGAAGTCTTCATCGTCCAACAGTATCAGGCTCCTGCTCAGTAGTAGTAACTATTCCAAAGCCTTGGCTCCTGCAGTTACCCCGTACAAACACTAGGGGCGCACAAGGCTCCGCGTTTTTGTGCAATAAAACTCCCTGCATTTAAAAGTCACGCGATACGTGTTTTTTTTGTATGACTGGAATAAAATATCCTAGAAAACAAAAAAAAACAGGCTGTTGAAGACAGAGATAGAGAGGAAAGTGGAGGTTTGTATGGAAAACAATGGCAGTGTGTGTGTGTGCGTGTGTGTGCGTGTGTTAGAGAGAAACAGAGAGCCACAGCCTCCCATGCAGAGGCAAAACGATGCATTGCTCGACAGAATTGGTTTGGTTGTAGTGTAAAAAAAAAAGAAAAAAAAAAAAAAAAAAGAAGAGAAAAAACTGGCCCGACCGAGGTTGCATGATGAGTACTGAAGTCCATCGGTCTGGTAGGCCACAAAATAAAATAAAAAAAACATACTGGCATGCGGATGATCACAGACAAATTGTGAATCTCCTCAGACTCCAAACAACGTGGCAGAGCGGTGAGAGAGCGGAACAACTTGAGAATACTTTATAGTCGAGGTAGCTGGCAAAAGGCAACCAAACAAAGTCCTTTTAACGGGAGACAAAGTCCTCTTGGGTCAACAGGCTTCAACAGAAGGGGTTTCTGGAGAGGGGGGGGGGGGGGGGGGGGGGGGGGGGGCTGGCAGGTCTACCTCCGCACGGGACAGTTTATTTATACCTCGAGTCTGAAGCAGCTTGAGTCACCCTAAATATTCATATATGATTTTAAGAAGAACCATAACATGTTCAAAAACGCATCTTCTCAATGTACCTTCATAAATAAAAAATAAAATAAAAAAAGAAGCACAGCCTGCTTTCACAGGGATGACTAGGATGTTAATAAAATACTGAAAGGAGATTATAAAGTGAATTCCAAATACGACTTTTTTTTTGATACAAAGCGAAAGCAGCGGTTTTTTTTTTTTTTTTTTTTTACACAATGACCATCGGCCACGGTGGTCGCAACTGGCCCGACAAGTTGGACGCCAGCATGGCAAGATCTGCACGAGCGCATCCTGCTGCCGCCGCTCCTCTCTCTCTCTCTCTCTTGAAAACACAAACAAAGTAAAGCTATTGTGTACAGTACATCACAACAATGATGGAGCCGCTTGTTGTTACACATGTGGAAGCGCGTTGGTTAGCCATAATGCCGCTCTTTGAGTTAAAAAAATAAAATAAAATAAAAAAACAGACTAAAACCTCTGGTAGCCAACAGAGGGCAACACTTCTTCTCTGTCTTGTTCGCGTGTCTTCCCTTTCAGATATTCCAGCATGCAGCCATTTAGCAATCAAGTGCCGTGTTTTCATATAAAATAACTTAAAACAACGAGGAGCAACACCCCCGACCACCCCCTCCTCCACCCGCCACCCTCCACCCTGCACCCCCTCCAGGAGGAAACCGTTCAACTGTAGCTGGAGCTCATGGGTGGAGAGAGAAACTGGGCCATCTGCACTTCTGGAGTCCAAACACACACGCATGTGACGATACACAGACACCGGCTTCTTTTTATATTGGACGACGGGATCTAATAAACACATTCAAGAGGAAAGCTTTAGTACCAACGAACTCACCGAAACCCGGCGTTTCTTTTGTTTAAAGAGCCGCGTTGAAGCGCCGTGTACGAGCCATGCGATACTTTACCCAGGCGTGCAGAGAGGACCCCGTTTGGTTTTCAATGAGGGAAGACTATTCTGCTGTCTATTTAAACATACACATATATATATGTATACATACACATATATGTATAATTTGGCACAACTATGTCGACGATGGCAGTTTGTTTTTTTTAGCCTGGCTTCCCCTTGTGTTGCAGCTTAAATTTCCACTTGTTGTTGTTTTTATTTTCTTTCTTTTTTCTTAATTTTTTTTTAACCTTCTCCTTTTTATTACCTGACAGCAGAGACAGATCACCGGGCGCCAGATGAGTACTTGGCCTTGGTGATGAGGTATAGCACAATGTCTTGGTGGCCACCGAAAGCGGCGATGTGCAGCGCGCTCCAACCTTCCCTGTTGGCCAGTCGGATGTCCGCGCCGAACTTCACCAGCAGCTTGACCAGCTCCAGGTTGCCGTCGATGACCGACTGGTGCAGCGCCGTCTGTCCCTCCGGCCCGAAGGAGTTGACGTTGAACTCGCAGTTTGTCATGTTCTGCAGCAACGAGTGCAGCTCCTTGGTGTTGCCCTTCTTCACCGCCTCCTGGAAGACCCGCTGCGGCGCGGAGCACGTCGACACCTCCGCCTGGCTCATGGTCGCAGCGCGCTGGAGGGTGCGGGACCAGTAATCCTGCCCGGGCTCTAAAGCCGATAACACGCGTCTTCCCCCTGTTGAGCGTCTCTGGTCTGGTGACAATGCCACAGTTACACTGGATTATAACCAGCTATTAAGGCACTTGTTTAAGTACTGTATATATCCCAAAAAGGACAAAGGAGAGGAGATAACACACTTGGTGTGCAAAAAAAAAGTTAATATTTGAGGGATCCTAAAATCCCTAAAACATTAAAAAAGGGTGTTCTCCAGCGATCCAGGGGTCTCTGGAAGTAGTTCCCCCCACGTAGCAGCAGCAGGTAGCCCGAAGCACAGGATGGAGAGGAGAGACACCTCCGACTTCACGCGTGGAAACGGGAAGAATGAACACTATTTCCACAGGACAGCCGCCGCAGGTTTTCCTTGAACGGTCCGACCCGATTCCCGGCTGATGCACGTCCCGGCTATGCGTCGCTGCTCATGAGGGCCAGGGCGTCTGGGAAAGACAACAACAACAACAGAAAGAAGGACAAGAGAAGTCCACATGAATCCACGACTGCGAGAGAGAGAGAGAGAGAGAGAGACCCCACATTCCGCCACATCCAAAAGACGGAGACCTCCAGGCGCACACGTTTACGCACAGCCGCACCGCTCCGCCTGCTGAACTCGCCTGGAAGTTCAATCCGCTGCGCATTGGTGACTTACCTGTGACAGAAGGACGGGTCCGTGGCGACGAAAAAAAAAGCGATACAAATCCACACCGTGTGGCCCCCCCGGTCGTGTGTCCTCCGCGCGGTCCGTGTGAGTCTCTGCCCCGCGCCTCGCTCTGGGAGAATATTTCACGCGTCCTTTATTTGCATGACAATGCCATCCCGAAGAAACAACTGTGGAGGAATGGGCGGAAACCCGGGGAGGTTATAGGCTGCCGGCTCGGCTCGGGGGGCGGGATCTGTCCCATGTGGATCCGCGCGGAGGGAGGCGTGGTCTTCCGAGGCGGGAGCTCCAGAAGCCACGGCGAGCTCCGTGTATGCGAGCTCCTGAAGAAGAAGAGGAGCCCAGGAAGAGGACCGTGGGCCGGGGGCCCACTGGATTTAACCACCGCAGAAACCAATAAGCAGCCTCACATTAAGCCGCGATGTCAATGGTGACTTGAGGGCGTCGGACAGGTTTTTTTTATACATGCAAAGAAAATAAAAAGTCTAATGAAACAAAGTTTAATGTCCGTTTTTGATTTGGGCCAAACCAATGTGGAATTCATCTGTAGGCTACACGTTTAAAAAAAAGGTAAAACATGAATATTAGTGCAATGGTTTATTGTTTATTTATTATTTGTTTTATGTAGGGGGTAACTGGACCCACGGGGTCAGAAGAGGTGCTGATAAGGACACACCAGGAGAGGGTGGGGTTCACATGGGTGCCGCTGTTCGGCGGCCCTACTTTCTCCGTGCGGACGGTCGGTGGACGTCGCCGCGAGTTTGTGAGAATATTGCGAAATACAAAAGAAGCGCAACGCCTCGACGCCGTTTCAAATCGAGAGGCCACCGGTTTTATTCCCTCTCACACTCGTGTAAATGCACTTTTTAACAGCGGCCGGCTGAAGTATTAGTAGTTCATCTGAACCTCCGGAGGGTGATTGCCTCCGTGCCAAATGGCAACGACAGTAAAGTTCAAACCCCAGACGAGCCTCTGGCTCGTAAGGCTCCATCTCAAAAACACCCCGCGAGGAGGAGATTACAGGTCGCTGTTTGAATCATAAAACTGCGGATATATTCCAGTTGTTTTAGACTGTGGGACTTCGAATAACAAAAGCCCCGCGCTACTTCCTTTTTGCAAGTGAAAAGAAGTGACGCTGTGTGCGGATTGACACGCCACTCAGCCCCCCTCTCCTCCCCCTCTCTCCCCCTCCTCCTCCCCCCCCCGATCACCGTGGGAACTGTGTGTGTGCGTGTGTGTGTGTGTGTGCGTGTGAGAAAAACCGGGTGAAGGTGGTGATAGATATTGATAGATAGACACGAGGTTTGACAGAATGAATGCATGTGAAAGCGACAACGCTGGAGGGAGAAAATGAGAGAGAGACGCAGAGAGAGATGCGTGAAAACCACACCAGGTAGACAGCCTCCGCCTATCCGCCCCCCCGGCGTCCCACGCTGCATCCCCTCCGCGGAACCGCTTTCCGCTCTGATTGGTCCGGTGGCTTCCACGCCGGCCTCGCTTTCCCACACTCCGAAGCGCACATCTGAGGCGCACACGTGGCGCACGTCTGTGGCCGCATCTGCGCTCTACGCGTCAGCGGAAAGAGAAGGTCGCAATCTGCTCCATTTAATCTGCCAAACAAACAAGCTGTCAACTACCGCATGACCGAGGACATGATTTACATTCCGCAAACCTCCTTTGGAGGGCATCGTCATGGCCATGTGTGTTGGTTTTACACTTTGATTGACAGGTGTCCGTTAAATTCGCAAGATACCTGAAACCATTAGGTCAACTAAACAGTCAACAGACCTGTAGCTGCATGTTATTTGTCCCAATCGAATCGGTGTTTAATTCTAACTGGATGGATCGGGTCCAATATTTTCAAACACAAAAGCTCGGTTCCATTTTTTAGGTTTGGCAGTTGCATGATGGAGGGCAGCGCGCGGGCTGCAGCTGAACCCTTCCAAGCAGATTTAGGATTTTGGGTGATATAAATAATTGACCCTTCAACATGAAATAAAAAGTGACTGTTACTGTAATAGTATGTTGTTGTTGGCATGGATGGAATTTAAACCCACGCCTGCCAGCCAATAAAAAACAAGTAGGCCGGATTGGAATTCAGATGTTTTTTCTTTGGTATTTTAATGATGAACAACTGTGAATCATCTGTTTTTGACACTTTTTAAGTGACTGTTTGCTGACCCACAGCTGCACCAAAACAAAGGAGCTGGCTGACTCATTCCAATATAAATATGCAGAATATAAATGATACATGTGTCTCACATGACACAGCATTGACATGCAGCCCCACATCTGTATGTTAGGAATGTGCGTATACTGCTCCATTCTTCAGATCTTTAGGATATGTTTTTATCAGGATTCTGTTTTACGGAAGGGTCTGCACCCTTCAGTAAAACACACACGCACATTTTGCGAAAAATCAGGAACATCTGTCTGCTGTCACATCTTTTGGCTGCATTGCGCCTGGACACTTGGAAAACATTTGCACAGACCACAAGAGCCAAAAGTTTCTCTCCCAAACTCTGCGGCTGTCCTCTGCGCCCTCCCCACCCCTTCGCTCCCGGGGTCTTTGTTGGTAATGTGCGCGTCAGAAGAAGCCAAACCCGATGCAAGCGTGTGGCTTTTGTACATCGAGTAGTGATGCACACTCAAAACAAGTATTTTACGTGTCTTATTTTTCTCAATTGGGCTAAAATGCCGTTAAAAATGTCCAACGGGGCACCCAACGCGTGCGTCAAAGCGCAACCCAATCATGGCAAGGATCAGCAGAAAGCGATCTCCAAAAAGTATTTCGGGCGACCTTCGGTGAGGACAGTCCGGTTCTCCACAAACTGGTCACGCGAAGATAACCCAAGCAACATCGCCACCCTGCTTCTATTTATGCAGCCATATCTCTGTTCCTGTGTGTCGATAAACAAGACCGCGTTTTGTTCGTTCTTTTTTTTCATTTCAGCGACATGGAGAGAACCCAGAGCCCTTCACTGTGTGCGGCTCGTCTTTGTAAACGGACCGATCGGGGACAGCCAGGGGCCAGACCAGACGGGAGGAGCCACACGTCCCGTCCCGGGACTGTGGTGCGCGCGCATGTCACCGAGGAACTTACATTCTTACTTAAATTAAAAAAAACTTAAGTCTTTTTAATATACATGTATATTAAATGCCAGATTTCCAATGATACATCTATGGCAATATAATTAGTTTTTACATCATCATGGTTATAGACAGAGAGAGAAAGAGAGGGGAGCGGGGGGGGGGGAGCGGGGGGGTGGAGGGGGGCGTTTCACCGGGAAGGAGGGTCTTCTGAATCCAATTCATTCCGGGCACCACGTGTCCTCAGAGCGTGGGAAAGAGGCGAGCTTTTCTTCCCAGCAAAGAAAGAGCAGGGATCAAATAACACGGTGCTGCAGCAGAAAGCTCGCTCTCTGCGCGGAGACAGGGGCTGCGACCACCCGGACAAGGACGGCAGAGGACACACAGACAGCGGCTTATTTGCGAGCGAGGCTGTCCGCTGCGTCCGCAGCAATAACGACACTTCGGGGTAGATTCATGTTGCCGCGGTTATGGTCACCGTCTGCTTGAAACAAGGCAATATGCCAAGACGGATTTTGTTCTGGATGCAAGAGGCATATATACTCTATATATACTGAAACAACAGCATTAGTTATGAGGTGCAACGCGCGTTCTGCTGAGAGACATTTATTTTATTACAGGCTAACATCTGGCTGGCCTCCACTACAGATGGGTCTCATTATCAGTCATGCATCTGCTTTATCAACCTTCTTTTCCACAACTGAAATTGAGATAAAATCAAAGGCCACTTGCACAAAGAAGTGAATACATCACTGAATGAAATGGAAATTCATTTAACCTGAGTGTCGTCAAAGGCCTTTGGTGTCCTGTTGGAAATAGAACTCAATGTATATAAATGTATATAATATCTTAAAAGCATTTACAGTTAACAACTAACTAGCAAACCTCATCGCACGATGCTCTGCTTGAGAATCTGTAGGTCACGTCTCAGACGGACCGCAATCTTCAAGATCTCCTCAACCCAACAGTTTCCCCTTGTCACCGCGCCGTGTGAGAAGCAGCTTCAGATGTGCTCACGCTGCACCCACAACAACGGGCTGTGAACTTCACACGCTGAGCCATGGACACCTAACGTGTTGAACTTCGTTCTTCAGAAGTTACAATACTCACAAAGTCCTTTGAAATAACGACAATATTAACCAGAGACTGCAACAAAAAAACCACAAAGCCTTCATTTTGGTGGTGCGGATTTGCTACATGGTGTCCCATTACTCACATGTCAAGGTCCCAACGTGATCTTCACACAAGAGGCAATTGTACTTCTTCCAAAATAATGAAGTTAGAGAACACCTCACTCCAAAAGTAACGTCTATATTTCCACAACATGCTTTAATCAAGACTTTGGCAGCAGCCGAGTTCCCTGTAAACTGACAGCTTGTGAAGTTAAGAGACTCAACAATTTAAAGCTGTAACCACATTAAAGTATTTACATCTGTAAATTCCATAGTTATTCGTGGCCATAAGGGAACCGTTTGCATGTTCTGGAGCTGCTCTCACTTCAAACATTCTGAGGAAATGTTCATCATCGTTCAGGGTCACTGAATCATGCCGAGGTTCCCGATGGAGCCGCTGACATTCAAACACACCGAGGACACATTTTCCTCATTGATCCACAGAACGACATCGGAAGGCAGGACGGCGCTTTGATGCCTGTTAAGTGATCAATTAGTTAAAGTGGATGTACGGCGGTGGTTTTTGTTGTTGTTGATTGTTGTATAGATTTGAACTCGGCTTCCCAAAAGAGGGTTAACAAAATGCCTGGCGTGCACGACAACACCTCAAGATTTAAATGCATTATTTCCCACATAAGAGCTTTTTTAGGCAATCTTGAGAGCTGGAAAGTCAAGTATGAGACAATATGGAGGGATTCTGTGTGTGTGTGTGTGTGCGTGTTGCGTTACTCTGGGACCCGTCTGCTCTTCAGCCTCGGGGCACCAAACCCCCACACTGTTAGTGTTACACCTGACAGACATCAGTGAAGCTTGGAGGATCTGTTGATCATCAGGCCGTCTAGTCTTAATCCTTCACCATCTGTCCCCTGCATTTGGAAACACGTCATAAAATACCAGTGCGGTGACGGCAACAACGGGGGACTTCTCACAGATTGATACATGAACTTGAATTCTTTTTATTCACGCATATTCAGCTTTCAACAAAATATTAAAAAAAGATAGATGTAAATCCCACAGTAAAGGCGGTAGAACTTAGCCCTGTGATCCGTTAACAGCAACTTTTAAATGCAAACAATAAAATAAGGGAACAAACTTTATAATTTGATGGTAATTCTAGTTCCTTGTCGAGAGAAACAATTATTTAGGAACAATTAAAAGGATCTCAATACGATCCAAACCATAAATCCCTGTGAATGTGGTCGAACAGAGAACACGACCAACAACAAAAATGACCACGTCAGAAATTGATCACAGCGTCATCCGTCTTTTGATCACTGTGCTTAAAACTTTCACAAACGCAAAAGGCGTAAAGCCGCTGAGACTATACGTGTCTGGTTTTTTGGGGGTATGATACATTTTAAAACCAGATGGCGAACAGGAAATCCAATTATTTCCAAAGGAGCTGAAGTCGGTGTCTCTCTTGCAGATGAAGTCATTCTTAATGCCTCTTTTCTCGTTACTCTCCTATCAAGTCCATTAGAAAAAAGAAAAAAGAAATGTCTATAATTGGATTCCACGCTATTCTTGTGGGTGCATTCGAGCGACAGGTGAAGCGCAGCGGCTCTGCAGATGTCAATCCTGCTGCGCAGCCGCAGCGGGTTTGGTGTCCTCGTCTGCAATGTGCAAGACGTCCTGAAACATGGAGAGGACGCGGCCAAAGTGAGAGCCTTCCCAGAACACCTTGCCACATCGGGTGCAGACGTAGAAGAGTGGTATCCTCGGCAGGACGGCGGGGGGCACGGCGTGGAGCTGTATGGGCGCCCCCCCGGGAAAGGTCAGGGTGTCTGGGTCCAGCCCCGAAAGGGGGGCCCACTGACACTGAACATACCTGGGGAATTCAGGGGTCACACCTGGGGTCAGAATGTCACCAAGCGTCTCCTCTTCCCGTTGTTGTTGTTGTTGTTGTTGTATTGTGTGGTTGCCCTGCAGAAATCCTAGAAACAGAATACAGGCTCTTTCAAAGCTACATAAAACAGAAGGAGAGGGGTAAAAAGTCCAGATGAATGCATCCCGATATGTTTTGTCATCATAACAAACCCTTCTGCTGAAGCATCCTGGCCATGTCCTTTCTGGGTACCGCTGCGTACTCATCGCTGTTACACGTCTGGACAAACGGATGAAAGCAGTGATTAGAGGCGGAGCTCAAAGACTCAAAGACTTTTCACTCATCCGAAAATGTCTTGAAGACAAAAACTCCTCACAGTGAACGAAGAGCCTGTTCACTGCCGGTGTTTTTGGCAGCAGCAGCAACAACCGTTCAACTAGTAAAAGAAAAAAACACGGCCTTTCCAAGAAGGAATCTTCCGTGAAATAAAAAATAATTTAAAAAAGTGTAAAATGAAATGTGTACCATCTCTCTTCTGCACACCTGAGACAGTGCTGCAGGAAGTGGCCATTTATTTAAAATGAATTATTAATTAAATAAATAAATTATGGTTATACAATATTAATTATTATACTTTAATTAATTCATTAAAGTATTATCTAAAGAGATGCTGGAGGTCAGAGACAGTGTGACCAGATTTTTTTTTTTCAAGTAGCCCAACACAGAAAACGTTAACATTTTAAGTTGTGCATTTTTCGGCCAATGAGTTCCACATCTGTTCCTCTCCACACAGACTGCACACCTGAGGATCGTAATAGTGCGGACATGTGCATCGTCGACCCATTCGCACACACACATTTTCTGTGCGCGTGTGTGGACAGCGTCTACGCCTCAGTGACATTCACACGTCTATGCTGTCCAGGCTCCGTGGTGAGAGGTCTCCCCGGTGGGACATTAGTGACCTCTTGTTTGCCGGCCCCCAACTTGTGTTCTCTCACACACACACACACACACACACACACACACACACACACACACACACACACACACACACACACACACACACACACACACACACACACACACACACACACACACACACACACGTCTGTGAGCCATCCTGACAGCATGTCAGTGTTAAAAGCCTTGTCAACACACCTGAGCTCCACCCAGCAAACAACATTCCACTTAGAGGTGGGTTGTAAGTCAAACCTCACTCCAAAACCTCACAAAGCCCAAATCCTCAACTGGCTCACTGGAAGCCCATTCCCTCCCTCCCTCCCTCCCCCTCTTTATCCGGGGGAAAACTTAAAATGACGACTGCAGATGCATTTGCTTGCCTGCACACACAACCCAACGCTGTTGCGTTGTCCCGTCCTGTGTGTGCACACGCCGAGGGGTGTTTGCCTCTGTGGTGACGGAGGTCGGGACAGGAGAGAGCCGGCTAGACGGTGGAGGTGTGGGAATAGCAGAGGTGTCGTCTCCTGTCTGCCTGTGGGAATGAAGCTCATCCCTCCGTTGGTGCACTCTGTGTTTTCCTCGTTTGTACTTTGCCTTACGCATACAAAACACACAAACTTCACAAATTCGCACAGGCCGAAGCCACAGTGTGCGCATCGACCGCACGTATGCACTGGTACGCAGCGCGCACACACACACACACACACGCTCACACGTAGAAGTGTGGCGACAGCCAGGAGAACAGAACCAGCTATTTGCTCAGCTCAAAGTTTCCCAGAGCGGAGCAAGACAGGACCTGCTCTGAACTCCAGGCTAAGCCGCGGACCGGCAGGCACACACGCAACGGCACCGCGCACACAAGCAACCCGGCGTGCAAGCGATCCGCCGCAGGATCAATCACAACACTGCTGGTTGGAAATGGAGAGATTCAGCAGAGATCGCTTTTTCCCCCCGCTTTTTGGAGAAAGTGACATGGTGCGACGTAAGGCTGCACATCAGTGAAAATAGCACACATGATAGTAACACATCTGCATTCAGGGTTCTCATGGAAACGGACGTGATAAAACGAGGCCAGTCACGGTGGTGAGGTTTTAAGGAGCCTTAAATTTCAAATAAAAACAGATGTTATTTCATTTCTGATTCAAAACCACGTTGAACCAGTTGATTTCTGAATTGTTTTTAGGTTAGTTTTGGGCTTAAGAGATACGTTTTTTCCACCGTAATGCTTAACCACCGGGTTTTTATCCGCTCATCCAGGTGTCGCAGAGAGCTGAAGGAGAACGAGCGTGTGCAGGTGCCTCTTCTGCTCCCCCCCCCCCCCGCCCGCATGTTTAGCGACACAGAAACAATCAGACCGACAGCGACGTCAGAACCAATCGCAACACCAAGAAGCACGACATGTGGCTCCGGTCACCACAGTCTGGCCTTTTAAAGAAGTTGTGTTTGCAGAACTGATGCGTGCCACGGGATCCACAACTGTCGTGTTGTTGACTGTGTTTTAAATAACGCGTCTTTTTTCTCTCTAACCGCATCTCGAGAGCCTCTCCCGACCAGCACTGGATGTACCGGCCGAGCCGCACGGTATTTTGCTACAAGCGATTGTTCTCGCGAAGTCTTTCCATTGGTTAACGTCGTGGCCGCCGGCCATCGAAAGGACACCAAAAGTGAAACAAATCAAAGCGTTTATCAAACTGCTTTCAATCATACTCTGAATAGTTTAAGGGAGTTGCTACACTGCTACATTTTGTTACTGTGTAAGTCTTTTGTTCTCCCTGTTTTTCGGGGGAACCTCCGGCATTCTCACACTCTGTGTGGCCGCGCCGCAGAAAGAATGCTCCTTGTCGTGACAACAAAAGGGGCTATCTAAAGTGTGATGCTGTGTTTCAAAGGATGGGAGGTGGAAAAAGAGCAGAAAGGGGGGGCGGGGGGGGTAGTAGTGGAGAGGAGGTAGGAGAGAGAGGGAGGGGGAAGAAGGAGGCAGAGGAGGGAGGGGGGGATTCTTTCCTAACATTCTCAAACACACACACACACACACACACACGGCAGCTCCCATGGGAAAAAATCCTCGACCAATCTCAAAAGGCGGTGCTTTTAGGGCTGATGTAGGTCACATGGTCAGAGCAGCCAATTGGGCACAAGTGATTTGATTCAAATTGTGGTAAGTCAGGTAAAAGGCAGCGTGGGAACTAGAGAGAGAGGGGAGGAAGAACTGCACCATCATTTCCCTTTGAAAAAAAAAGAAAAACACTTCATTCCACTGGTCATGGTTGCTGTGGTCTGAGAAACGTACACAGCATGAGAAAGACAACAGCAGCGATTGTTTGCTCCCGTCGTCGCCCGTCCCCGGACATCCTGCCAGATTTAGTTCCACGTCATTCCGTTATGACATTTGCTGCAACTGTGAAATGATGTAGTCCCATTGTGGGACGACGCGGCGATCCGGAAAAAGCAGCCTCACGCTTAATAAATGATGAGTAAGGAGAAGCTGACTGGCTGAAAGCGTTGACTTTTTCCCTCCGCTTTCCCAACGCGGTGCCACGGTCAGGCTAAGTGACTTGGACACCTTTCAAAAGCAATCGACACCCACAGGTTTAAACTGTGGAAAAGTGACCTGTTTATAATTGTCTTTTGCTGGGCAGGAGAATGTGTGCAGGGAGTGGAAACATCTTGCTTCATTTAACACTCGTTCACTGAAAGCGCTGACGTCATGTCGGTGTCAATCATTAAATCAAGTGATTTCTGAATAACAGTCTGCAATGCAGCAGCGGTCACCAAAGAGGGGGCAGAGTCATGAAACTCTCTTTACTGAGAACATCTCCTTGGCTGACCTTCGTTTGTAAAAGAGGTTCAGTAGCTGCAACATCCTACTAGAGGTTGAAACTATCATCTTGTGGCCCTAATGGGAACAATGCAAACAAAACAGTGTTTTATTATTCCTTAAATTTGTTTAAAGACACAACCACATCTAGAAATGCATTCGAACTGGCGTGCGGTTATATAACTGCAAACTACCCTTCTCATGTTAAAAAAAAGATATTTTAGTGAATTCAAATGGGCTTCCGATGAGCTATTGTTAATCCACGCATACTCAAAATGTGGGTAAATAAACGAATGTGATAAACATTGTGTAGGACAGTGGGACGGGATTCCATTAAAAACACTGGCAATATATATTTCATTAAGAAACATATCAACGAGAAAGAACAAAGTTTATTGCATTTTTACTTATTTATTTTTCCTGTATATACTGTATTCAAATACCTGGTGCAGGGTCACCATTTGAGCAGCAGCATGCGGGAAATACTGCAGTGACCCACTAAATGCATGTACTTTCCCACAGTACCCTGAGGGCATCTGGCCAGTGTCTGAGGTTATTACCAGCTCCGCTAACTAACCACTACCACCTGACAGCAACCTGAACTTGGACCACAGCAGAGCCTGTCGGGGCCTGACAACACACACACACACACACACACCCACACACACACACACACACACACCTTCCTGTGACTCACTTCACTCAGCATGCAGAAGGTGCAAGATAAATTCACATGCAACTCTCTCACACTGACTCACGTTGCACCCACACGTCTCACCTGCAAGGTATATTGTGTCTTCCCAGATCTTCCCAGGGTTTCATCCCGTTGTGTTGAATGAACTATGACAGCGAAAGCCGGCTTGTTTTTTGTGCGTAAAAAGCTTTGCATGAAAAAACAAAAAAAGGAAATTGGCATGCATGTGGACAATGTTAAAAATCCAGAGGACTTCATGTCACCCGAGACAGATGTGTTATAGTTGTTCCATGTCAAGTTGCTTTATTATTTCAACACTACCTAATTGACCCTTGTCCTCCACTCTTATTTTTCTTCAAGGGTTGAAGAGGTGCGACCCCGTCCGCACAGCTCCCCAACATCCGTAATCGATCTCCTGATCTTTCTCTTTGGACAAGCCTTCTCACTTAAATAACCACCTCCGAACTACTTGTATAAACAGTAAGACATCATTGAACTGTTGTAAAATGTCTTTTTTTTTTTTTTTTTTCTTTTCTTTCTATTATTTCTTTTGAATGATTCTTTTAATGATAAGAAAATATTCTTGTGGTAAAATGGATCTATTGGTTATTTCATACCTCCCATAGCATTGAAATGATACATCAGGAGTTGACAGGTCGTCAGTAGCAACATTTCTCCGCCCTTCACAACATGGAGAGAAACGCTGCTCGGTTGGTCCCTCGGGCAGTCTCGCGCTCCCTCATTCCCTCTTTTTGTTCCTTTCCTCCTGTCAACTTTCTTTTCCCACTTTTGACCGTTTTCTCACCCCTTCACTCCGGCCTCAGCAATTTTGCCCCTTAGTTCCCTCTTCATCAGCGCTCACTAAGCGGGCGATGAAGAAGATAACAGTCTGGAGTCTAGCAGATAACAGTCTCTCTCTCTCTCTCAACCCCCCCCGCCAGTGTTCCCTTCAATCTCAGTCTCTCTAGTCGTCTCTCACCTCTGACCCCCTTCTTTCTCTCCATCTCCAGAGTACTTTTTTTCCCTGCTCTCTTCAGACGGCGGATAGTTGAGGCCGGTCTGAGCCAAACAGCCGGGGAGATCAACGTACTGAAAAGGTCCGTTGACAATGCTGCTCGCTGGGCAGCGGGTTTTGAAGAGGGATAAAAACGGCTCATCTCGGAAACATAAAAAGATGGATTAAGCAACCGGCCAGCCTCCATTGAGATGTTGCTTTTTTTTGGGGGGGGGGATTATGAGTTGAAATTAAAAACAGCCGGACTAAACATTGTATTTTGGAGTCAGGTGGCAAATGACATTCAACACACGCCCTAATGTGATTTTTAATTTTAGTGGTTAATTCCTGTGTTTGGTTGAGCTGAAAACTAAGAAAAAAACTAAAAAAGAAAAATCGCTCAGGGTCCAATAATTGTTTTGACAGAAAACCGTTTCAGGCATTTATTAAGCAAAACGTAGACGCTTGTCCAGTAGCAACAAATTGTGTCGATTATCTCTTTTTGTTCCTCCTTTAAGAAATTAGAAACATTTGTCTGTTCAATACAAGGTGTCAATGCAAATCTTAATTTTGTAGATATATAATGACTATTCAGGAAAGTAAACAGCCGCTATATTGATTGTGACCACAATAGTTAGTTGCAGCCATAATTACATGGAACTTGTGAAGGATCCCCGATCTCTAGAAAGTCCCACAGATTTATAGAAACTTAAATGCCTAAACCTCCATCTTCATAAGGTGCCTTTTGCCGACCATCTCCTCCATTTGTCTAGACACCAAGTCACAGAAGCCAGAGAAACACTTCTCACACTCTGGGCGTTTAGCCAAAGAAGTCATGAATAATCCTGCGTGTAGATTCGTACATGAAGCTAAACATCTCTCGGAGCTCCTTTTAAAAGAGAGAGAAAACTTTACATTTGGACACAACTGCTGAGTTTTTGTGCTGCCTTTCAGTGCGGTGAAGACTGCCAGTTCGCTTGAAAAATAAAGAATCCATACAACTGCCTTTGGGGCACCCACTCAACCCGCCATCATTACGACATCCAGGGCTTTTCCTCGACATGCGCTAACAGTTCTCTAACTGTCACTACACCCACTCACAGCAAACTGAAATTCCACCCACTCAACCTGAATGCATCGACCCGAACTACATCTGCACGCGCACACACGCAGGGATCCGTCACGGGAGAGCCACCGGCAGATTCCTTGCCCAACGTTTATTGCTGGTGGCAAATACCTCCTCCCCCCCCCCCCCCCCCCCCTTCCCCTTTCTCTCATCCCTGCCTGATGAATGACATCGTAATGCAGAGCGTTTCATCTGCGATAAACATCGGCGGCGGCGGTGACGGTCGCGGCCGCTTATCCCTCCTGAGGAGCTGCGAGCGGACGACAGAGACAGCGTGGGATGTTACCCACACATCATCTCACATACCGTGTGACCTGCTGATTGCAGTGTTCTTCACCAATGGTCAGATTCACAAAGGCGGGGGCAGGTTTATTTTCTGCACGTCTTTCGTCCATCAAAGCGCTCTGGCAGGATCCCGGCGACACAAACATGGCCTCTCACTTTGTTTGCACTCTGAGGAGTAAGTGGGCCGAAGTTGATCCTTTTCTGTGGGTAACAAGTGGGATCATCTTGTACATTTCAAGATCTCAGATAGAGGAACTGCTCCCTCAGCAGTGTGCGGCATTTAAAGATCCTCCATCCGTCACGACCGCGTGGGCCTATGCGACAAACTCTCCCTGTCCTTGAAACACGTGAACCCATGTGGGTTTGACAGATTTACGATGGACACTTGGCAGAGAGGGATCGAAGGGAGGCCGTTCACACTCGAACTGGAGTTACAATGTCCCCGTGCAGTGAGCCCGAGTCATCCTCCGTCTTTCTCCAAATTCGTAGTTTTAAATAAGCAAAACATTGCCAACCGGAGTACTTGGCACAGCTCAAGAACCGAGGAGGTTACTAACGACAAGTATTTGTTCCTGACAACTAACTCACGCCGTAAATGGGTTCAAAAACAAAACAAATCTTTTGTACACACACAAAAAAAAAAAAGGACTGTGGTCTTTAAGCCAAGTGCGATTTTACGGGGCCACAAATGACCAACTGGTCCAGGAGACAATGGAAGGAGATGCTGACGTAAGATAGGAGCATCATTACCGCTTCAAACCGCTGCTGAGCCTTTGGACCGACAGACCGACACACCCACCGGGCCCACGTCTGTCTCAGTCACCGCAGATACTTTCAGGACACGAGCACACAACTCCCAGTGGAAAGGCTATGGGAGGGCAAGATAACGGCACATAAAAGCGCCAAAGGGGCTCGGGGTTAAGTGGTAATAATGATGCAGCATCAGTGTGTGCTTTTTCAAACTCACATCAAAGAGTCTCTGGGAGCCTTGTTCACGTCAACAGGAGACACGGGAGAGAAACGCAGAGAGGTAGAGGGGGAGGCTTAGAACATTTTAAAAAAGAAGAAGAGGGGGGTAAAAAGGAAGCAGTACATGATAGCGAACAAAGCCTGAGGGGAAAGAGAGGGCCGAGGCGGAGGAGGGTGAAGGACGGCTGAGGAGAAGTGGGTCGGAGGTGAGAGGTTGGGGTATTAGGGCAGAGGAGGGGAGGCAACAAGGTAAAACCAAAAAGGAAGGGGTGACAGAGAGAGAGAGTTCCTGTGTCGTACACCCTCTTTAATTCCACCCCCTCCTCCCTCCACCACTGCTGCTCTCTCTCCGCGACCGGTCCCAGCGAATTCCCCAGGGCCAGGGGCAGTCCCCTTTCAGTCTCCAGTGACACAGTAATTAGAAGTGTGGGAACTGAATCCGTCCCTCTTTCTGAGCCCCGAACTCCCACCAGCACCCCTCCCTCGCTCCCTCCTTTTGCTGGTCCTAACCTCCCCGACCCCCCTCCCCCTCCCAACACACACACACACTTTACCAGGTCCTGGCTCCTACCCTACCGTCAACCTCCTTTGCCACCTCTCTGAGCGCTCACTCAGGAAGTAGCATCTACCCTCAGAGAGAAGTCTCACATCAGGGCAGGAAGACATTATGTTCACATCCCGGGTTCATATTGACCCCATATCAGTCTGCGTCGGCCACGTACAGTATGACGGACGCCCTTAAAATACACGCAACGCGTTTTGAATTGACAGCTTTAAAAGGTAATTGAAGATATGAATATCACCAAGTGGATTAAATACAAATTGTGAATCTAATGCGATCCCATAAGCTTAATCCTCACGGGCCACCTGTGACGTTCATGGGAGCTACACATCAGACACACTCACACTCTCAACCCCATACACTTCATTCACCCCCCCGTCCAATTCACCCCCAACTCACTCACCCCCCGCCTTCCCTCGAGCCACAGAGTCCCCTATCTCTTCGAACAGAGCAACGCTGTCTCTCCCGCTGCCTGTCAAGCCCACCACCCCAACCCCCCATTCGCTATCTCCGCGGCGATAACCATGGGAACAGCAGCACTGTGGGAACGGGCCAGCAATTGACCAAAATAGACAGCAGGAAAATGGAGGGAAAGAAAGAAAGAAAGGGCTCGCTGCATCCAAGGAGGCCTTCTGTGTGTGTCCGTGTGTGTGCGTGCGTGTGCGTAGGAGGTCCATGGGATCAGCCAGACAGACAGGTACTCAGGCACTCCAGTCACCTCTGGTTTCCATCGGCAACAAAAAGGGGGTCGCTGGGTGGTTTGAGTTGCAACAGTAATTGATCAACGGATATGTCGATTTAATTTGAGTTGGTGGGACGCGGCGAGCGCTTTCCTTCTCACACGTGCATACACTTTTAACGGCCCCAAATGCTGCGTGTCCCACGCAAAAAGGCTACACCCATAACCACAACACACACCCTGACAACACACTAATATTACACACCCAGTAACAACCGCACAGGCACGCAGCACTACGAGCGGACATGTGTAAACGAAAGCAGTCAGTCGGAAGGTTTACATGAGTGAGGAATGACATGACTGGAATGATTGGCATTTGAACAATACAACAATGAGCAAATAGTACTTTCAACAAATACCAAACCAGAGG
Organism: Gasterosteus aculeatus; assembly: GCF_964276395.1. Taxonomy (NCBI): domain Eukaryota; kingdom Metazoa; phylum Chordata; class Actinopteri; order Perciformes; family Gasterosteidae; genus Gasterosteus; species Gasterosteus aculeatus. Next base: position 9,206,362 of record NC_135702.1, on the reverse strand, counting down.
TTTGTGCGCTTAAATCAATGATGCATGTCGGAATGTCATATTCACTGTTTTAGTATTATCATCTCATAGACCTCCCTGAGCCCCTTGTCGTAGGAACGCATGAAAGGATATCAGATATGATTCCCACACATAATAACATCCGAGCTAAGAATAAACACGCCACAGGATTTATATATATATATTTTTAAAGACCATGACTGATGTCAAAGCTGCTTATGCTCGTTCGGCGTGTTTGTATTGATGCACTGGCAATGCTGCACACAAGAATACATGCATGAAGACTAACTTCTCAGACTTCACGTCGTTAGATAAATGCTGGGCTGCAGTTCCTGTGAGAAACATGAGACTCTGGGTTTCCTACGCCTGAAAGGGGCGGAGCAGGAAATGGGGAAAAGACGCACGTTGCGCATCATCATTTTCTTATTTTGGTACCTACTGTGGGTCTAATTTTCCATCCCATTTATATCCTGCATGTGTTTCCCAGTAGCTTACTTTGTAGGGAGACACTTTTGTGAGATGAGAGCAGGCTATGGGGGGGTGGGGGATCAGTAAAAGGAACATTAATTATAATTTGCTTAAAATTGTTATTTTCAAATGAACTATCCTTATCAACTACTTTTGCACAAGGATCGATAGAAGTCCTATACAGAATCCGGTGTGTATTGAATGCATGCCAGTTTTCCAGGATTTGAAGACATTTGGGGCTTAGCACTGACCTCGGTCTCCCCCTGAACTTTCTCTCATAAACCAGCTCGATTTGCATATTGTTATGCTTTTTTAAGCACAGCAGCATCGGTTTCACATTTAACTAAAATATGCCATTGTGAATGAATTTAAATGTGAATTGGCACGTGGCCAGTTGAGCCAAGGCATCCAGTATTATTTTTTTCAGTCCTTCTCCTGCTTTCCCTCCCTTGTTTTCATCATATTTATCTCCTCTCTCCTCCAATTTCTATCAATCCACCTATCCATCCACACCGCCTTCCCCAGGTCAAGCAGCTTGACCTCTCCGGCCGTCCACCTCTTTGCGCTCTAGGATGGGGGGGGGGGAATGGGGGTTTGCTGCCCCCCCCCCCCCCCCCCCACCCCACCCCCCACCCCATCCTAGAGAGCATTCCTACGCTGCATGGACCTTTCCTTTGACTGAGGAGAAGAGAAGAAAAGTGAGTGTGTGTGTGCTTAACCGACGTCAAACCTCCTGATAGCATCGCATCACCAGAACTGCGGGAAGACTTAGTTCTAAAAGTTGGAAAGCCGAGCTTGGTGCACATTCCCGAGACCTACACGTGCAAGCAGCACAGCGAGACGTGAGAGCAGGCCAGACATTTAAAGAATGTTCCCAGAATGTACAGACCTACACCCAGAACATAAACTGTGTGGAGTCACAGCGCCGACGGAAAAGCAGTTCCACACATCAGAGAAACGGCAACATGTCCCAGGAGCATCAACACACGCATGTGCACACGCACACACAGTACAGTGGTGAGTTCAGAAACCACAGACGATGAGGGGGGGGGGGGGGGGGGGGTTACCATCTATTATCTCTGTCTCCATGAGGTTTAAATTTAATTGTTTACACAACTCATTCTCGGAAACTGCGCACACGCACGCACACATACACACAAATAAACTTGGCCCACAAAGGGTGCAGGGTTATTGCTGTGAAGCCGAGTGGGTCAGAGGTTCCCACCTTTCTGCTTTTCTATCTATTTTCTAGCATAAAAACCCATTCCCTTGATACTAGAAGATAAAACACAAACAGCAGTTGCTTTTCAGAGAGCGTACGTTGCACTCGCCAGGGTTTCAAACATTGACTTTACTTACTGCACAAGTATACGCGGCTCCCCGTCTTTAACGACCATGCGTGTTCGCTCTGCTCCGTAGACGTTATGAAATGGTCGGTATTTATCTTTATATTATTATTAACACCTCTGCGCCAATTTCTCCAAAACTGTTGCATTGACTCTTGGTATGTTAGTTAATGATGTTCTCAACAGTATTGGAGAACCACTTCTACAACGTGAGGAGGCCTGTAGGAATATCCTTTACCGTAAAGTTAGAACCCAGCTGGGTCGCCATGGACACCGCGCCGCGGGCTGGGTGTGCCCGCTTCGGGCTGCACAGGCACCATCACAACGCCCCAAAACTCTATAAACACGAGACAGGAAGACTCGTACACAACCACCGAATTTCAATATCCCTACAAGTGCAACTCTGAGCGCACACACGCAACAGACCACACACATTCATCCCAAGCAGAGGTAGCTAAAAGGATGCGGCGAATAACCGAACATTAACAAAACACAGCAGGGAAGGAGAACACGACTTCCTAGAACCCCTTCGTGCTGTAGGGGGATGATGTTATCATAAGCGCAAACCCGTGCTCACATATCTTTTTTCCTAAACATGTGAGAAAACGCCATCAGAACGTCAACCGCACTCTTTTAGCTTTGAATGCTAGAGCTGGCCGCTGCGCTGCAGCATTCTCACACGGTCAAACCAAAGTGAAATCCTGTCTTCAAAATTTGGAAGAATGTCAACAAAAGGGTAATAAGCAGTCTTGAATCAATCAGCAAACAAGAATGGCTCCATGTTAGCTTGTAAAGTCGTTTGCCTCCAGACAAACTGATGCAACCCTCAGATTCTTGGCTCAAACCTACAATCAAGTTATTCTCTCCCTCCTTGAAGTTATAGCAGAGAGACGGTAAAAAAAGAGGAGAAGAAAATTGGCTTTCCGCCAAAAGCGCTCATTTATAAGATCACATTCGAGCAAGCACGGTCGCCTCCGAAGCACGACTGCATGTGGAGGAGCTACCCGAGCCACTAAAGTGGGCCCGTGTGCCACAGGGTTGTGAAAATAACGACCCTGAACCCCTCGGCTATTTCTCACTGGCAGGTATTAGCGCGGCTGACAGGAGTCCTTCATCATCCGAGCTGTGTGCGGCGCGGGCAGAATGCCTTCGGAGGGGTTTGCTGCGTTTCGCCCAGCGTGTTGAGTGTGGGAGAATGATCTATGATTCACTAAGCGGCACAGACCGAAGATCACATTTCACTATCGCAAGGGAAACCATTACACCGTGACCACGGACACAAAGACAACCGCACCAGCGGTATCTGGGAAGAGCACGACAACATTTCTGAAGCTAGTTCTCACCCAGGTTTTTCGTTACGGTTTAATTGTGTAGGGCGAGACAACGTGGTTGCATTGGTACGGGCGCTTTAGAGTGCTGATTGCCCACAATTATTTTTAAATGTCCGACCTACTTTTGCTCTCAGCATTCACCAATTATGTTTTCTTTCAGACAAAAATCCCCTTATTTGCCAAGAACTCAACACAGTGAACAATAACGCATATTTAATAGCTCCATATCGGTTTCTGTGTGGCGCTCTGGTTGTTTGCTGACCCCGAGCTTTTGTTATTACACCGCAAAGAATTCAGCCTCCCAAAGGAGACTATTTAGGAGCAGGGGGCAAATCGCTCGGACCAGCACAGTCCAGCTGCACGGCTACTGTACAGAAACTTCCTTTTTTTCCTCCGGGTATGTTTGAGAGGAAGGCATCAGTAAGTGGTTCCCTCTCCCTGAGCGGCAGGGGAAAGTAGACCCTCTCGAGTGCCTCTCGGCTTCCCTCACCTCCCCCATGAGCCAATAACGCAGTCAGACAGACACACACACACACACACACATGCGCTCTCTCCCACACGCACACATTCATGCTTGCGCGTGCACACACATACACACACAGTGTGGTTTCTCCTCTGGAGGGGAACATAAACAGGGCTGTCTGTCTGCGAGCGGAGAGCTAGTTCTCATGACATCACCACCCAGCAGGAATGCTGTGCTCTGCCCCGTCAAAACCCCTCCACCGGCAACTAGCGCGTGCACGCACGCACATACGCGCGCGCACATTTGCAAAAACACATGTTGGAACGATTTATGAGCGTACATATTTTCATAGGGAAATGTACCACATACACAACAAACTGCAAACAGCATTTAGAGTTCATTTTCCTGTTTCTTTGTGACTGTTTTTCCATGGTCCTCCTCCGCCTCTCCTGCCTTGTCTTTATCACCACGTTACGCTTATTCTTCAGGTCATTTCTCATCCTCTCTGCAGCTGTGTCGCCGGTGCCGTCCACAGAGTCGGACAACGTGTAGACCACAGAAACGGAGCACAAGCAGGAGAGGAAAAATGAGAAACACTCGAGCGTAACCGACTGAAAATAGTGCAGAAAGCTAAATATTGCTGTGTGTGTTTTTGTTTGTGCGTGTGTGTGGGTGTGGGGGACATGGGAAATTACGCACTACCTCATTGTATTGGTGTTTGGAGGAAAAGCCCTATTGAGGCTCTCCCTCCTTCCTTCTCACCTCTCTTCCTCTCTCCCCAACTCTCTCCTACCGTTTCCATCCCTCCATCCCTCACCCTTCTACTCCGAGCCATCTCCTCCCCATCTCCCCGTTCTATGTTTTTCTATTCCACCTTCTTGCTTCTCTCTCGTCAGCCCGACCTGTGCCTGCAATGTATTCTCTCAATTTCTCTCTTTTCTTTTTCCTCCTTTCTGTTCCTCTCAAAATCATGAGGAAAGCAGGGGCAGGAAGCAGCTTGGCTCTCAGACAATGGAACACATCAAAAAGCAGCACCAGCCTCACCAACTTCTCACACACACACACACACACACACACACACACACACACACACACACACACACACACACAAGACAAACAGGACATTCCAGCTGCCGGCTGCACCGGATTCCTCGCCTTGGCTAATCTGAAACGGAGGAGAGTGAGACTGGGAGTGGAGCGGAGCGAGGAGGCAGGGTGAGAACGGCAGAGAGGGAGAGAGGGGGAGAGAGAGAGAGACAGGAGAAACAGATACCGGGAGCGAGCCGTGTTGGGGTGCAGAAAAGGGGAAATTGGAAAGGAGGGGGTTGAGGGGGGGGGTCAGAGAAGGTATAGCAGGATTGAAAATGGATACGTGAATAGTCATTGTAAATCAGTCAATTTTGAATTCGGTATGTGTCACTTTAAAATCGGCTAAGAACGTATATGCTTTTGCATACAAATGGCAATTGTGTATCATGACGGTTTATTCTATTCTTTTGTTATTATATCATATTAATATGGATACATAAAATCTGATACTCGCACATGGTGATTGTGTGCTTACTTTAGAAATCAACCAGGCACATGAATGCTGTGTTTATACCAAACAAAAAGGTAAAGAAACCAAACATGGGGAGGAAGGATGTGGTGCAATAAAGTAGAGAGGTGAATATGACACAAGGAGAGAGAGAAATACAACAGCCACTTCGATAGATCACCACTTCAATTGGAATAAGCCCATTTACAGAATATTCAAATGGGGACAAACTATGTCTATATGATTGCCGGCCACATATGCTACCTACTTATCTAATCGACAGAAATGCAAACGGAAGTGGACCTTTCCAAAGGTCACCTGTATTTTGTGATGGGCTCGACGGGTGTAGAGAATAAGCCATCACAGGGTGCGACTTCTTAGATGTCTCATTAAATATCATAATATCTTAAAAGATAACAACAAGCCATCTCCAACATCTTCCCCCGCCCCTCTGAGTGCCAAGAGGAACCTCAGATGTGCCTCAGTAACAAATTCACACACACATGCATGCAGATACGTATCACGCATGCACCCGCATACACAGGTGTCACTGCGTTGCTATGCTAGCCTGGGGCCAACTCGGCTGTGGGAAAAAAAACAAGCAGGCGTGACTTTTTAAAAGAATAGATGCTTTGTGAGTGACGGCTCATCATCCGCCTTTTCTGTCCGTGTGCATGTGGATCTGCTATTGTGTCTGCCCGGATATGCATGCGTGTCAATGTCAATGTCTGATTGACACGGAAGACGGAGCCTACGGTGCAGCCATCCAAACTAAATACCCTTTCCCCGTTTTTGATGCTTCGTTCACCTGTGAGGCAGGAGTGGACCCCAAAATTCATGGTGGCACAGGGGAGTAATTTAAATACTAATGGTCATTTTAAAGTTTTCCTTTAATACATACACAGGACTTCATTCATTGCCACTGTTCCCCTTTCATTGAATTAGCATTTCCAATAAAGTACACAAGAATACTTGTGTACTCATATTTCTGATAAACAATGACATCAAGAGTCAACCCCTCAATCCACAGAAAAAGAAACACTCCTGAGCGGCAAAGCGAAAGCTTAACATCTGCGCCCGGGTCTTATGATTATTAACAAAGTAACAACAGTCAGAGTGGCCTGATTTAGATCCCCTACAGACAAAAAGAAGTACAGACTGAGAGAAAAGGGTGATGGACATTCAGGCTGCTCATCAGTCGCTCAGACCTGCGCCCACCTGTGTGTGTGTGTGTGTGTGTGTGTGTGTGCCAGAAAGTAGTGTTTGTTGGGTCGACCGGTGTTCTGTGTGTTGAGGCCTTTAGTACTTTCGTATGTGTGCAACAGGAGACATGAAGCCCTCGCCACACACAGCGGGAAATATTTGGGATGGTTTCCCTCGGAATGTCTTGGCGTGCCTATGGAATGCCCCCCTCTCCCCCTCCCTCCCCTCGCGTCTCGGAAGAGGGAAGGGAGAGTGGGGAAAAACGACGGGACACCCGAAACCTATTTGGCCACCAGGAGAAAAGCGAGACGGCACACAAATGCAAACAAAGCCACAGAGCTGAAGTGCACTTATAAACACACACGCACACACACACACAACATTTGAAAAGGTTTATAAATCTGTGCGTCAGGGTTTCACGGCTCGTACGAGACGCCGTGCATATTGCGGTTATTTGCAAGCGATAAAGAAAACGTGCATCCAAAAGTAACTGCCGAGAATCAAGGTGTGAACATACAGCCCATCAAAAAAAGGGATCTTCGGTTCTCTGCTGCAGATTGTCGCACAGGCACGGCCTGATACCTGCGAACTTACGAACCCTATTTGCCGAACACGCACAACCGCACTCAGTGGTGGGGAACTTTAAACGTGTCTCAACCTCTCGCATTCCTCCGGTTTCTCAGCTCCCTTTGTAGATCAAAGGACGGACGACAAGTCTTTCTATCGCCTCGCCCTCCTTCAGCCCCTCCTCTTCCTCCAGCGCCACCTTTCTCAGTCACTCTCTCTTCCCCTTACTCTTCTTCACTCAACAGACACCTGCACACACGCACGCCGCATGCAGATTAACCTCACACAATCTCCCCCATATAACATCATCAGTGAAAAAATGGAGAACCCTTTTTTAGGTCAGATTTTTCTTTCTGGAAGGAGCGAGCCGTCCCGTCTCTGTTGGGTCACACAGCACCACCTCTCGCTATTTTCTCGTTAAAATGACCTGTGAAGAAAACTTCACGAAGATTGATTTACTCAAATTGAGACATAAGACAATTTCCTTTGTTTTTGTTTATTACATAACCGCTCATAAAACTTTGTAAAGCATCGCGCATACTTCTGACTCACTTGCCCGACCCGATGAACTGTACACAGAGCCATGCCTAACCCGGACTAACCGTCTCCTCCTTATTTGCTTGACTGCCGTTCTGTTTCCACGTCAAGTCTTTTTACCTCGCGGCCATCACTTCTGGTCTCACTTCTCTCTCTCTCTCCCTCCCTCGCACCCCCACCTCTGCCACCCCTCCTTCTCGTGGTGTGACGGTTCCTGTTGCTCTTGTTTTCACTTCCCCAGCAGTCTGGTGCGTGGGAACAAGCGGTTCTGCTGCAAGGGTGTCTACGACTGACTAAGTGTGTGTGTGCATCTGTGACCGAGTCAGTGTGCTCTCAACTGTTGTGTGTGTGTGTAAAAGGTACACAGGTGACTGTGTGTGTTTATGATGGTGTTTGTAAGTTTGGGTTTTGAGTATTTATGTTTCGCTTGTTTCACGTCTATCTCTTTGAACATCTCTGCTATCTCAACATGTCTATAAAAGACCAGTATGAGACATCTGATGGAGCTGCCAGCACGGAAGCCAAACGGTCGGTGTGTGTGTGTGTGTTCATAAAATATGATCAAATCAAAACGTTATAAATGCAGCTACAGACCATAACATTTAAAAGCACAACTCTCAAATATCTGGAGTCTGGTACTCGGCCCACACCGGCGTTAAACAGAGTGCACATAAATCCTTAAAAACAGCATCAATAAAGATTTAATGATTGCATCATAAAAGCGGTAGTGCTTCTTTATTTTTAACACCTGATTGATGCGAGCATGCAGACAAGGACGCATATTTCTAGGCCTCTAAAATCTCCACTGCGCCTATTGATACGCAGTAACACTATCATCCCTTTCCCTGCACAATCTTTACAGGCACGTACACAAATCTGTGGTTAATCTCCTCTTCCCTGCCTTTTATTTTCCCTAAACTCCTCTTCCCTCATGACATTGATCAGTGGTGTATGTGCATGAGGGAGAAACGGAGAGACAAAGGGAGAGAAACTAACCCATCCATTGCTAATCAGGGAGCTTTACAATCAGACAACAAAAGGGGTTAACTTCGCCTGGGTGGGCCACGGAGAAGCCCTGAGGGGGGGAACCCTCCCTCTAACCCCCACACACAGATACAATCAAACTTCATGTCATTATGAACTCCGTCTTCAAGGTGCTTGAACACACTCATCTGTTGTTGGTCATTCTATTTTTAGAGAATCTTCAAAAATCCAAGTTCCACAACATGATCGAGGATCAATTGAAAGGGTCAAACGGTAGCTCTTCCTTAAGTTACCCGTTGCTTATTCTGCAGCATAAGTCATGAGCGGATCAACGACGTAAAATATCACCAACATGCTGCAACAAAAGGTTTGTCAGGTTTGCAGTGTAAACTGTTGGGAAAGATCTGATGCAGAGCTGTTCCTGGTAGTGTGCAACAGGGAACATTTGGCCTTTCCGTAGCCATACATCAAAGGGACTTTGCCTTGGGGGGGGGGGGGGGCGTGAGAGTGATCAATAAATGGGAAAGGCCTTTTGGCCACGGTGTGGTTGCGTCATCGCGAGACTGGAGGAAGCATCAAGAAAGGTCCAGTTTTTCAGTCAAATGCACCCAGTGGTGTATCAGTGGTGACACATTTAGAGCCCCCCAACACACACACAGGGAGCAGTAAGAACACCCAAGTTTATAAAATGTGCTGCGAAGATACCCCCCACCAGTCACAACCGCCACAGACACACAAACAAAAACACAAACACACATGTTTCCCAAGACAGCCACCCAGGGAGATATCTACAGGTCAGGTAAAGTCAATTGGACAACAGGCTGACTAACAAACTCCAGGCCCCATAAACATCACCAAATAGGAATTTGAAAACGGCAGCATACTGCACCTCTACGTGTATCTGTATGCAAGTGAAAATGTTTCTGTAAATGAGGAAAGAAGAATAGTGTTTAAATCCAGGTTGATCCTCCAGGTTCAACTCTTCCTCCCGGTTCCCTAATGGTTACGTCGTGTTTTTTGCCCACTCATTCTTAGAATATTCTCATCCATCCACCCATGTATCCCTCATTTTCCACAGCTTGCCCAGGTCAAGGTTGTAGTGGCAGCAGGCCGAACGACACAACCCTGATGTCTTCTTCCTCGGCCGCATCCTCCAGCTCCGCCTGGGATAGCGTGAGGCATTCTAAGGCCATACGGGACACGCAATCCCACTCAGCGTTTCCTGGGCTAGCGCCATGGTCTGAAACGAATATCTCACGGTCTCAGTTGGTCACCTTAAGCAAGGACGGCAAAGCAGTTCAACTTCAAGCTTCTTTCTCCTCCTCTCAGCAAAGGTGAGCCCGTTTAGGACGAACATCCACCCTAGTTCCCCTTCTCGTATATTAGTTTCTTCCCTTTTTTGCTCAGTATTACACAAAACACCACAACTGCTACAATCTCGTTTGTTCTCAGAAACAGGGAACTTAAAAAGCTGAGCAGGGTTTTAGAACCACAGAAATATTGTTTGGTGTTCATATTGCCTGTAATTGACAAAGGAACCCCCTATTCATAGGAAGCCGTCGTTTATTAAAGCATCAGCAGAATGCTTAAAACAGAAACAAAGCCTGTGTATTTAACGGGAAATTTAAATGCATGTGCAGTTTTGTCTTTGGCAAGTAATACTTAAAGCGGATTGTAAAAAAACACATGTTTCTCACCTGGCAGCGGCTGAATATGTCGCTGGGAGTGAGCTGGACGTTGAAGTGCCTGAGGACTCGCACGGCCTGGTCCCTGGCCTTTTCTGAGCAGTCCAGGGACAGACAGCGGCCCTCGCCCACCTGGGACCGCAACTGTGCGGGCGGACGGAGGCGACGCGTTACGGCAAAGCAAACGGGGAACTCGCAGCGCACGTAGATTTGAGATTGTTTGTGACACGACATCAGTCGGGACTTACGCTTTGGAACGGTTGTCCACATGTGAGAATGAAGCGGCCTTCAGCCTGTGCTAGCTGTCACACAAAAAATACACATTAAACACAATACTTGTATTATTGTTGATCAGAAATACGTCTATGTGGTTTCAGTTCTTCATGCAAGTGTCGATTGTGCATAACGTAGTGGTGGCAAACTAACCTTTGCGGCCACTCTGTGATCATCGGTGTTCTCCAATATGATCACGTCAACGCCTAAACAGCGCAGGCACCTCCCGAGTCCCTGCAGCATGTTGTCACACACCACCCGCAATTGCTGCGGGGGTCGAGGGGGGGTGTCTTCGGAGGGCTTCTCGCCACACAGGAGGCCCTTCTCTGTGTTGGAGCTCCGGGGACTGACCCTTTGAGCCCCCTGACATTCCTAAATGGACAAGAGACAATAATGGGATACTTAACTGATCCCCAAAGGGGATTTTCTTTTCACTTGCACCACAGTGCAGGGAGGTCAAAGCACAGGGGGAGCCATACAACTGCACCCCTGGAGCTGATAGAAGCTGCTGAAGTGTCGCGGTCAAACACGCATTGTCCCTCCCTGCAGGTCGGATGCTCAAATCCAAGTACTTCAGTTTATTCTGTATTTGATCGTGTCACATGAAAGCTCAGAGCTCTTGGAATTGTTAAATGAAATCCCACCATGTTGTGTTATTAAAAGGTCACCGACGTGTGTAAAAGTAAAAAACACATCAGAAATAATTCTGCTGTCCAAATGCTTAAAGGAGATGTACGCAAAAGTACTCAACTTTGGCATATAAATGGGAAAATATCACCCCCACTGTCCACTTTAATTTGCAGTTGAGTAACTTCTAGTGGAAATGCCATTCTGTGGAAAAAAAGCCCTTCTGCAGTTACATGTTGTTTTTTTCCCTCCTCAATTTCTTGTTGTGTTTATAGAATATTTCCAGCAATGTGTACATACATATTAAAAGGACCACAACATAACATTTCACTTTAAATTCAGGGTCAAGAATTGGTCAAGTAGTTTCAGGAATCTGGCTTCCACAATCTCATTAATACTTGACACACTTGATTTCTGTATCGAAATATTGGCCTCCTTGAACAGTATCTTACACTTCCAAGGCATTTGGTACGAATAAAACCTCATAAAAAATCACTATCAATTACACGCAATTTATAGCACAGTACTAATTGACTCCTGACCTCTTTCTCTGTGGCCCGTTTCGCCTTCTGCTTCTTGTCTCCATTCTTCCCTGATTGGCTGGATGACATGCTGCGCAGGTCAGCTGGTAGCCCAAAGTAAGCTGGGTTGCTGGAGAGAGCCGAGTACACATCCAGCAAACAGCAGGCATCTGCCACTGGAAGGAGTTTAAGAAACAAGCAAAATAGAGGGGAAAAAGGGACTGAATTTATCGGTGTAGCAGTTTGTCCATGAATGACAAAATAATCAGTGAAGCTCTATAATGAAAAGAACTGTGACCATCTGCCTCGCTGTCATTGTCTGTGTGTGCATGCATAATACCGTACCTGCATATCTAATTTGGCTGATGCGCAGTGGCCGTTTCTCCCAGTTGGACATCTGCTCTGTCTTGTCTAGGGGCCTTCCCAGAACCTGTTGAACCAGCAAGCTGAGGCCTTTCTCTGCCTGCTGTTTTTTTCCTACCGCCACCTCTTTAGGTCCTTTTTGAGTCCTGTTGACCTTCTGACGCTGGATCTGCACAAGACATTAAAGTGAGAGTTAACTGTAGAAGATTCCTTTATATATATGTCAGAAGACCAGTTTCCATGGTTGCAATTGCAGCAACTCTATTCTCTACTAATTTTTGATAATGTAAAGGCAATACATTTTTGAGCTTTGAAAAGGTCCTGCCCATTTTATCTCCTGACGCATTACCCTGTTTATACCAGACATTCCTTGTGATGCTCAAAAACCTTTCACGGATTCCTCACGTCCTGCAGCATGCACCCAGATGGTGATGCAACTACACCCATGTTGTCATTTCTACATCCCTGTCCACCAGAGACTACGAGCAAAAACCACATTTATTTATTTAGTGTACCTGAATTATGACCATGCAATGGAACACAGACAAAAATGTTTCAATCCTCAGGTCCATAACCCTGGAGTTACAGTGGATGGGAATTTTACTGCAGCCCTGTGTTCCGAATGAACCTTATGATATGGAAGGAAATTCGCCAAGCTAGTTTTCTGGCACTTCATTTTAATTATTTGTGGCACTAATCTTACGAAACAAGCCCAGATGAATTAAGCTGAAGATTACACTCCCAATTAAAGAAGGATGACGTGATGGGACGGTTACCTTTTGGTGCACATTAAGAAGATCAAGCATCGCCTCTATCTGCAATGGCTCGTCTAAAAGCTGGTGCCAGGTGGCGATGAGACACCTGACATCCCCTGACATGCCATAGCCTGAGAGGGAAGAAGAGGTGAACTGTAGGAGACCAAAGTGTAAACAGAAATACTTTTAGGTGTTTAATTTAACATATTTTGTCTCATCTTACCCAGTTTAAGGATGCTTCTTTCGGAGAACAAGCTTCTGATGAAAATAATGGTATCTGGGTGTTGACAGAATCCATTTGCACAAAGGTCCAATAAGAAAACTTGGCCTAGAACGGCGAGCTGTATCAGGGCGACCTGCTGAGTTGAGATACAGCCAAATGTGGGCTGCCACTCCATGTCCACTCCTACGATACCACCTTCCTTAAAAAAGGGCAAGAATAGATAAGACAGCAGCAAATAATACAATTTTTTATTTTCTTCAATTTGCCCTCCATTGGATCCATACATTTTCACTGCTGGTTGAAAACAAGTTATGAAAACAAAACCGTTTTGGAAATCAAGTATTTGGTTCTCTGTACCTTTAGCACAATGTTTCGACATCTCCGCAGGGCCTCCGGCGAGTCGACAAAGTGCACATTTTCTTTGGTCAGTGGCACCTGGTAGAATGTCTTGCAGTGAGACCGAGAGGGTGTCCAAGCCTCAGCTTTTGCCGAATCCCTAAAACCTACCTGTCTGAGCAGGGGCGACACGTGCGCATTCAAAAAAGGCAAACGGCGGGAAGAAAAAAATAAAGACAATAAGCGACATCATGGAGATAAAAAGAAAGATAAGAGGGTGACATGAATTGGGCAAACAAACAAGAGGATGGGGCAAACAAAACCTGTGCTCCAGATTACGCGTCAAGGATAAACACTCGGGGATTGATGCATAGTAGGAACGGTTCATGCACAATCATAATCAACTCACTGCAGATCAGACGGTAGACTCTGCTGCGTATCCCACACGCCGAAGGGGAGCCGGTTCCTGGGGACGTTGTATCTCAGCGACCACTGAGAGGCTTTGCTAAGACAACCACAGTATTTCACCAACAACTCCACCAGGTGGATCTGCAGCTCAGAGTCATCTGCCACGACGTACTACGAATACATTATGCACGTACATAAAACACATGTTCAATTAAAGAGATCACGTACAACAAAATATTTGCTATACACAAAGATATGGTACAATACACTACAGTAAATCACATAACTACCTGCACGTGGTCACTCCAGTTCTCATCGGTCATGGTTTTCTAACAGGAAAATTGAGCAAACACAAATAAATTATGAGTACACGATAGGTATCATTTCTTAACTATATACCCGGGTAATGTGACTCAAATATCTTTTGATATTGTGACATTATTGAGATAAATAAACATATTTATAAATAAACATAATGGGTAAAATTGTACTTGATCTACACGTTTGACTTAATTCATCAAATAATAGAATAGACATGTAGGTGTAGTATAAAACAGGAAGCAATACTGAACTGCATCCATTATAAAGAAAAGGTATGTGAAAGAATTATGGACACAAGACAACAATAGACATCTGTCTGCGTCAGCCTCAATTATTCTTTAATGAAATATAAAGCTTGGTTAACCACTTGCCTCCACAAACCTCTTGTACATGAGGAAACGTAAAGAGTCCAATCTCCTCTTGTGCAGAGCATTGGGACACAGACCTGAGACAAAGAAAAAAGATCCAGATCTTTCCTTCGCTCACCAAGCAACCAATGCACTCGAGCTCAGTCACACACACACACCTTGGTCAATGTGGAATTTCTCCACCAGTCTGAAGACGTGTTTGGTGAGAATTTTGGGCTGGATCAGGCTCATACACTGTTTGGTCACAGAGAGGTGAGGGAACTGCCTGTGGAACACACACACACACACACACACACACACGAGTTCATTCAGCGGGCTCACAGGTACTTACATGTACGCTGCAGCTTCCCGCACGTTCCAACTACATGATCCATACTTGCTTATCTCTTCCTCCCTGAAGTTGGGGTGGCACCACGAGTCCAGCAGTAAGACCAGCTGTTGTTCTAGATGGTCGTGACCTGTGACGAAGGACTCTGCCATGGCCAACTTATTTTGCAGGATCAGCGGTACACACATCTGCAGAAGAAGATGGAAAATGAGGGTTTGGAAAATAGGTGAGCAATTTTAAAGATTCTATTTTTGAAAAGTATTGTTCTTAATTTACTGCTGAGGTTGCACAGACAGTGTTTGGTCTCACCTCCTCCATATTCAGCTCTTTCTGCAACTTCAGCTTTATGCTGAGCGCTGCCGCCTGTGAAAATAAAATCACTGCAGTGTCAAATGTGTTTTGCCCATAATCTTTCTGGCATGTAAATAATATTCATGTATAAGAGACTCACCTCTTTATAGCAGTGAAGAGCATGCAACTTCATAATGCTAAATAGGAGAATGGCTGGATCCAGGGAATTGAGTTGGTAGATGTTAATTAGATTGTCCACAAAGTTGGCCTGCGTATCTCTGATTAAGCTCAGAGCTCGCTGCTGAAGTTCCAGTGCCTGCTGCTGTAAGAGTGAGCTCAGAGTGACCTGAAAAAAAAAATTATAAAAGTATTTATAAGCAATATAAAAAATAAAAAAAAATTAGCTTTCAGTATAATCAGACATTATAGTTTTATACTACACCTATATGTCAATAGACAATAGAAAAAAACAGCCTTGGACGTAAAGCAATATTTGTTGCCGACACAGAATTTGGAAACAAGTCACTCATGAGATAACTCAGCAACTATTGGAGCTAAAATTGCTTTTGGAGGGTGCATGTGCTGCAGGATTCTCTTTTTAGATGCAAGGCGACCCCGTAAAGATGGCCTCACTCACTTCACAGCGGAAGTGCTAAACAGTGCAAAAGTGGAGGTCGGACACCGATGGAACTTGAGCTTGAAAAGCCTTGCTTGATGAATCTTGTTTACCTGAGGATGTTCCTTCCCCCATGTCAGGAATTCCATGAGGATGTGATGGGTTAGGGTGTGGCTCCGACCCTTCTGTTTCCCTGGACAGCCCTCCAGGATTGTTAGCAAACCCTCCAGAGGCTCAGACAGCTTTGAAAATCCCTGGATGGCTGCCAAATGTAGCTGTGCGGGGGAGAAAGTGTGTGTGTGAATGGGTGTGTGTGTGAGTGAATGGAGGAGGGTGGGGGGGAATAGAGTAAATTAAAGCAAAAATTGAGGAAAAAGGTAAATCAAACAGGCTAATGTTTGTTTTAATCTGAACCCTATGTGCATCATTCGTATCAGAGTCAAACAGTATTCATTGACAATTACACACAACCGTATTATTGTCTCCTTCATTCCCGTGCAAGTTTGCCACCATTGAAACAAATAGAATGTGTGTGTAAATTGGGATATTTGAGTTTTTAAAGAAGTACTGAATGTAGAAAAGGTTTTATGCATATCACTAGCACACGGGTCAAGGTTGTTGGTAAAATGAATCAACGAATGAGGAAATTGTCACAATGACTAATTCACTTATCTGGCAAAGACAAACAGCTAAGTTCCCTCTCTGCGGCCAGCAGACACACCGGGATTGTGAAGAATGCGAACCCTGGCTTTAGAAACTTCCCTCACAAGAATATAATATCTGTGTGAGAATGCCTCGCGCCCCGTCTTAATTCGCAAAACAGATGTCATCCACTCAATATCCTCCTCACACAGATCTCAAGTTCATTCGGTGCAACGCAAATTCCTTCCTCCTACTGACAGGCACTCTGGTTTCCTCATTAACACACACACACACACACACACACGTGCAAGTCTAGATCTCTCTCTCTACCTTTTTCCTCCTTTACACCTCTAACTCACTCTCTCTCGTTACCTCGGCTAACACACACTGAAAGGGAACTTTACCGTCTGCAGGTCTTTCCTGTTCCACAGCTCGAAGAGTTGGTCTCTCAGCACGACGGGGTCAAGACCTGGGGAGATCACACACACACACACACGAGATGGAGTTTCACTCTGATCTCTGACCTCCATCCCCCTGACAAGGAATCACACCTATGAGGCTTTAAAGTATTTTTTCGCCATACAAGCCTTTTGTCTTAAAATAAATAGTTTTGACTTTATAAAATTACATTATGTCCAGTTGTCAAAGTCACTAGTTAATTTATTGCAGATGCAATGCAAACTGGAACCTCCAATGACAAGATATTAGTATTTTCCCCAGTTAACACAATTAACTGCTTGGACAATTGTTGATTATCAACTTATTCGTTCAATGTTGCCAGCTAGAATAGCTATTAACTCGCATACGGTCATTTTAATAAGACGTTGTCTTGAAATAACTTGTTTTGTGTCCATGCTGAATCTTAGCTTACAGGTAATGTGATACACTGGAAATAATGTCATTTATAAAACGGGCATAGCCGAGTCATGTCAATGCCAAATATTATTTCTTTAACAGGCACAGCAGAGCAGCCATAACATCGGATTAACAGCTGAGGCCGGTTGGACAGTAAAGGAACCTGGCATTAGCTCTGCATTCCAGCTGAAATACTCCAGAGAAGACTCTCGGGGCAAATTTTTTGGAAAACCATATGGAGGTGAAAGAGCCGAGAAACAAGAGGAGATGTAAGCATGCAGGCACGTTTTCTATCTGTCTGCCTGCGCGCGTGTGTTCCACTTAAGACTTCCCAAAAGCTACAGGCTTTCTCTATCGTTCATGCTGTGTGGGCTTTACCATACCTGCCCCCCCTCCCCGTCCCTCTCCTCCTCGCCCCCTCCCTCCCTCCCTCTTCCCTGGGCTAGTTTTCCTGTTCTCCTCTCCCTCCCTGCAGCAGCCTCTCTCGATTTTGTCTCGGATTTCCCCAGGAAAGGGCTATGCGGTGGTCACGGTGTAAAAAATACAACCTTCCTGATGCCTGGCCTGGGAAAGCAGTGCGAAGGACCTCTCCCTCTTTCTGTTGGCCTCGTTCTTTGGAGCTCCGCTCCCGGCCCGACGCTCTAAAACATTCACTTTACCTGTCTGAGAACATGGTTTTCAACATTCGTCTTCCAGCTGCACCATCTCAACTTTTTTTCAGTCCCAATGCTTCTCTTTCAATTTGCTAATTGTATTTCACTCCAATGCTCATCATTTATCACTTGTTTCTAAATCTTCTTTCTTCTTAGATTGGCCAGTCTTTGGATCTCATTTAAAAAAATTTAAGTGACATGACAAATGAGACCTTCTTTGCTAAAAACACAACTATAAATACTTGCGTGTTTTGCCACATCAAACAAATTAGTTTGTCTGACAGCAGCAGCAAAGAAAAAGCCAAAAGCACAGTAGACTGGATATATATATATATATATATATAACAATGCAACGGTCCAGAATTTGAATAGCTACGGAGTTTCCTTTGCTTTTTTTCCCGTGGTTCTGTGATTATAAACCCCACTGAAGTCCATTCATACAACAGACGAACACGCATACGTGCACAAGGAATCACACAACCAGGACAACCCACTTCAGTCTGACTGCTTGTGTGAGGAGAGGTGAGGAGAGGAGGGGAATGTGGAGCATGCAGCTTCCTTTGAGCTTTGGCTGGTGGATGAATGACAGAATTGGAGACTCCCCATTCATTGCAACATAATAACCTCCATCACCACCATACAAACACATGGACACGCATACAGGACACGCACTCATTCACCTTAGTGGGGAGAGGGGGGGGGGGGGGGGGGGGGTTCCTCTTCATTTTTTGGCACAAGATCATTGGAGATATGAGAAATGTTTTTAACCAACTGGATTTTAAGGTAACACTATCTTAAACTCCCATCCTTACAAAACAATCAAAATTGCACTTCAATTTCAGTAAAATTAGACAGAAACTACATCCAGTTAAGGGTCTGACTGCCTGTTGCCAGGCAGCTGCCAAAACAAAGGAAACACAAAGATCAAGTGTCTAAATGGGACATTTGGTGTCACTACAGCCACCAGAACAGCTTCAGTGTGACTTGGCAGAGGTTTTGCATATGGCTTAACTCCCCTGGAAGGATGCCACAACATTCTTTCAAAGTACTTCTCTCTTTTTGTATTTTGTAGTAGGAGCCGGGGAAAAAAACCCTTTCAACAGGTGCTATGGCAGAATCTTGAAATTGTAGAGAGTACAACCACTCGCGGAATTTGATGCTTGTTAAGGCGGCGTTTGCATTTTAATTACCTCTTGAATAGACTGAAACGTCTACAAATGTGGCCTGGCACATACCTACAGACTTTACAGAGAAGAAAACGAGTAATGATGCTGATTTCATTGTGCACCCTTCACCCGGCCCCGTGTTCAACCAACTAATGCCGCAAAGAGACGCTTGCAACACATGTACGTGTTCTACACTACAATAGACAATAACCTTAGAAAACCTTCCGCTTAGTTGATAATTATTTGGAATTTTAAATTGACATTTGTTCCACAGTTAAATAAATGTTACATATTATTATTAAATTAGAAAAGAAATTATCCAAAGGAATGTTAATTTTTCAAAAAATTGTGTGACTGCAAAATTTAATAAAAATGTTTCAACAAAAGTCATTCTACACTCTAAATCCTCTAAATCCAACCCTCACGTGTGTCGTTTCTATACTAAATATTGCGAGAACTTTGCGTAGTAAAACTGTGATACATACCCGCCGTCTCTGGAGTCTTACGGTCCATTTCTGCCCACAGGAGGGTTTGCTGCTGTCGATCTATTGACAGAAGCCACACAGAACAACACACAATTGCTCAAATATATTACTGAAAGACACTTGTATTAGCAAAATATGTACTTATGTACCACACAGTAAATCAGCTGCCCTGAGCTGGTCAGCAAAAGATACATCTAATGATTATTAACCGGTTTTATTATCACTAATATACACAGAAAAAGAGAAAGAGAAAGATACCAGCTGGCTATGAGGCTGGATTTCAGGCCTGAGGTGTGGTTGTGTCTGAATGCCTTGTCCTGATCTAGATCCCCCCTTCTCTCCCCCTCTACCTCCCTTTTTAAAATGTTTTTTATGATACACCAAATGATGGAGGTTTTTTTTACACTTATGTGTCAGACAATGGGAGACATTTGAAAATACTCAAACCAGCCCTTAAGGCAGAAAGCACTAAAAAATATAAATAATGTAGCTAACAATACTGTGATGTAAAGTTGGTCAATAAGATAGTGCCATGTTTTCTTTGTCTTTACACTATTACTTTGTTTGACAGCGGCATATTGGAGGCCGGAGCACAGCCATGTTACCCTGCTAGCAGCTCTTTCACTGAGGGGGGAACGAAACCGACATTTATTCGTGTGTCGTCTTCTACCCCCACCTGGTGGTGACAGAACACACCTTACTTCCGGAGAGCTTGCTTTAACGCTACGTGTTAGCAAACATTAGCTGGTCTGACACAAACAAACATAAAGCTGACCGTGTAATGGCGCACGGTGCGGGTTTCTTCGCCCCCCTCCGGCCGCCCGGGATGCGGGAGCGAGTTAACAGGCGGAACAATGGCGGCGGGTTAGTTGCGCCGGGGAACGTTAGGTCGTGACTAGCTCGAGCCCCATTGCTCGCTTGTCATCTCCCTCTCAAAAATACACAGTCGACTTTATTTTTTCGTGGTTTTGTTGACAAGTGGAAAGATGACTGCAAATGTAACGTCGCGCTACGGGTGCGAATGGACTCACCATGTGCCACTTTCTTCCCACTGACCAGTTTATCACCAGGTAGACTTTAGCTACGTTACCTTAAATCAGTGGAGTTTGTAGGAACAATAGTGGGTCGATTGAGGCGATTCTTCTTTGCCCTGAGTTTAGGCTCCTAGGAAGATATTGGTTTCACTTTGAATACAAGCTCTATTTATTTTCAGGGATTTACGGACCATAACGCTTTAAACGTGACTTACTCAGACATCAAACATCGATGCCTATAATGTGAGATATTTTGTTGGGTGGAGTTTATCGGAATGAATAAACGCAATGTAGGGGGAATGTGCCTGTCACTCCTCGCTGAGGGAATAATGTAAACTCCGTTCATCCTCGCTGCTGTTTGGTTTCCAGGCTGTCATGCAGGACGGAAGTGCAATACTGCCGACTTCTGGACAATAAATGCGCAGCACTCCAGTTCTCTCTCCTGTTTCAGCGGATTTTGTTTATTTTCTCCACATAACCCAGATAGAATAACTCTTAGCTAAAACCTAACTTTGACTTTCCTTGTAAAAAACAACAACAATGTTGAACAAAGATAAAACTATACTTCCGGCGGTCCCTTTTCATTCATATTAGTCTGGAACAGCAAAAAAAAAGAAAAGTAACGTTTTAATTAAAGTCATACAGACAAACATTCCCAGTGTCAGAGAAGTGTTATAACTCGTCCTATTAGATCATTAACTCTTGATCTCATCCTCAATGTTGAAATATGGAAAAAAAACTAATTTAGCACATAATATGCATCAGCTAACTTACAGCCCATCTTGTTTAGTTTATCAAGATAGTATTTTTTTATTACTAGCTTTTATAAATTATTATTATTTTTCATAAACATCTGTAATATATTTAATGACCATGCATTCATCTTTGCTAAAAACCTGTAGTGTGTAATGGTTGTCCAATACTGCTTGTAAATGTGATTATACCATTTATATATTGAGAGATGAGCTGAAAAGGGAGTCTATCCAGGTAACAAACAAGAAACACCAGCCAAACAGTTAGGATTGGTTTTATTGTTGATCTCTTGCAATAAAACTTCACCCATTCTGTCATCTATGATAAGCTCAGATGAGCAACCCAGTCACCTCATCTCACTCAGTTTGCCCTCAGGAGTTCTCCCTCTGAAAATGAGCAAAAATACACAATGTTTTCTCCAGTGCTATTGTTATATTATATTTGGTATAATAATTTTTTATGGGCCCTACGTTTTTCTTCATCAACTCACCATCATTCACTGCCCCGCAGTACTCGCGGCACTCAGATTTGCTGTAGAACTTGTTGGCGTTGCCCTGGCAGAAGCCTGCTTTGTAGGGAACGCACAGACCAACACTGGAGTCAAATGCCCAGATGGGGGGCTGTCCTGTGCAGGGTTGGGGCGCCATCGGCAGACGGCACACAGCTGGGGAGACACAACATATTTTCATGAATTCAAAGAGTTTCATTTTCTCTTTTCACAGCAAACACATGAGACAGAAAAAACGCTGAAATTACATTTATACATTAATAATTCTATCATTTTCCCACATGGAAAACAAATGTGTCCGTTGTTTGTTTTGCTTTCCATTCCTTTTCTCACCCTCAGTGCGACACCTCTGCAGACACTCCCTCTCGTTTTCAAAGTTGTTCTGGTTGCCCAAACAGCCTCCGTACTTGAAGAGCTCACAGCTCATTGCGGAGGAGTTGTAGTAGTAACGCTGGAGCAGCCCGAAACAAGGTCCTGTATCCGGTGCTGCTTTACAGGACTCTAGGAGGGAGGGAGATATATCACCATGGAGGAAACCCATTAGTAGTCGCAGGGTCAAAATCAGCATCTTACATTCAAGGCACATACATTTTCATGAATGTGCCATCCAGACGTATCTGGTTATCTAACCCAGCGAGCCGATCCCTTACCGGATCCATTGAAAAGAGGTTCATCATCACCAGAACTCTCAAGGTCTGCTGTTTCCAAAGAAGGCACCAGGTTTCTCTTCATCCGCTGCATCACAGACATACTCAGTTAGGGGTACAGAGACACCGTAACCCCAAATATTTAGATTAAATGTCTTTCAAAGCCGTCGCCGTGTGAAAGCTATCCCTCAATCCCAGTTTGCTCTGAATTCTTTATATTGGATTGAGTACCTGAGGCTCAGGCGGAGTCGACGGCTCTGCCACCAACTCTCCAGGAACGCAGTCCCCTGTGAAGATTTGAATTGAAAAAATATCATAACTATGCATTTTATTGCCAAACAACGAACTGTTTTTGAAGTGTTATTCTATATTCTGACTATGTTCGAACAGTGATGGCAAAATCTCCCGCCAGATACTTATTCAATAAACTAATCATCATTAGACCTCTGAAGTAGAGAATGTGTGTGATAATCTGTAGTACCTTTATCCTGCTTAATGACAACAGTGTCCTCACTCATTCCCTGTTCGCTGACCAGTGTTTTGAAGTCATCCAGCACAGTGTCTCTCACAGCAAGTGTCCGACCTGAAGAGGACAGAATAATTCAGCTGAAGCAGAAACGAAAACTTTAACATCATGTTATTGGCTTCATTAAAATGTATTCATGTCCAAGAATAAGGCCTTTCTTAATAGACATGAGGCTGGAAATCCTGGGACATAAAATGTTAGTCCACTCACTGTAAAGCTTCACTGAGGTGCTGTTGTCGCCCGATATTTTCTGCTTGCTCATTATCAATATTGCGTACTCATCGTAGTTGGTGTGAACCACATAAGCGTCCACGTCCGCCTCCCACTCTGCAGAAAAGACGTAATAACTGTAAATAGTCTATGGACAAAATGAAGTGGAGGGAAAGCTGTGTCACTGCAGGAAGAGAGGGAGACGTACTTGAAAGATGGTAAACGAATCGTCCTGGCGTGGTGGTCAACTCATAGTCCACATGGATCTCGTAACATGTTCCGTGTCTGAGCACATGAACAAAATAAGATACTGTGATAACATACTGGATATCTATAAAACAAAATAGACAATGTCACTTTTCAATTTGACCGGCGTGGGAAGAAGCACTTTGAGTTCAGTAAAAGTAGCAAAACCACAATCTGGAAAATTACGAGAGCTCTGCGTTCAAAATGTAGTGAAAAGGTACCAAGTGTAAAAGTCCTCAGTTGAAAGAGATTTATTGATTGTTTAAAACAGCTCAAACAGTGTTAAAGGGATAATTTATTGAATTAACTAAAGCAAATCAGAATTCTTAAATTTACATACTTTTTCTGGTTATTGAAAAAACGTTTTTTGATTTATTAAAATCTTTTAACTGTTCTTTTGGTGTGTAATGGTGTTTAAATACAAACCTCTGCATGCGTCGAGTCATCTTCAGTTTGCCTTCAGTGGTGCCAATCTGCAAAACCAGTTTACCGATGGCTGCATCTCCCGTTTTGTGCTTATGGGGATTGGTACTTGCAACAGCGACATCGTGCCACGTCCCCAAAAACTGTCAGAAACGGGTAACATAACGCGTTGACGTTTAAATGGTACGGCACACATATGGACTATAAAGAAAATTGGGGACTGTTTATTCAGTGTGCCAGATAAAAAACACTATGGACATCAAGCTCATGCAAATACGTCTCACAATCATACTAAGCTTCCGCACACAACATGTTACTTTAGACAGATGATGCAATACTTTCTCAAATGTGCTTTATGAACCAACCCAAACTTCTTCTTTTTCAACATTTCGCACTCAAACAGATTGAATTAGGTTTCATGTTTCATTCTTAACTCATGTAATTATTATAAAAGCTTAAAATGTGTCTTTGCGCTCTGCTGAGTGGGGTGAATGTCATGTTGGTTGATGGGTCAAATAACAGACGGCTATCAGGAGATTGCGGCTTATGTAATGTTTGCGCTTTTGTTGCAGTTTTGTTTTGTTTCAATTTCGTAGTAATTTTAAACTAAATCATGTTTTTATTCTCACTCAACCGAAATAAGTAACATTTGTTAAATTTTTATTTTAATTGACATTAACAATCTGTTTTAAACTTACTGTAATCCAGGAGAAAAATAAATCTATGTATACATAATATTGTAGGACACAGGGTTGGCCTGATGGATTATGAAATATTTAAACTAATATTCAGTAAAGGTTAGTAATCCAACAGACAGAAATGGGTGGAAAAGAGGCCATATAAGTACTTTTACTTCGTCAGACTCAAAGTAGGAATTGAAAATTAACACAGGCACGTTTGCAGAACTCACCCTGGCCAGATCAAAGTTCTCCTGCGTGGGGTAGACAGGATCTGGGAGAACAGGGACCCCCTGTAGGGTCGAGGACCACCCCACGACCAGGAAGTAAACCATAAACACAGCTTTCTGCATTCTGTCCATCTGTCCACTCGTCTTTGGAAGGACTGATGTCTGAGGCACCAAATCTCAGGGAAAGTGCCACCTCCTCACTGTTCCTTACCGCTGTCAGCTCATCAAACGGGGACAGGGCATTGACCGATGTTGTGTGCACTCACTCCCACAGACAAGCAGAAAACAAACAAGCAAAAGAGCAAAGTTCTGCCCTCTGCTTCTGACCCTGTGCTCGGACAAACCACTGACCAAGTATACATTGGACTGCAGAGTATTTGCAAGATCATCAAATCAATACATGCTACATGCTACATCTACATCGGAGACACTACTGAGCAACGTGATATTGTTGTGTGTGTTATATAGTATATGTGCATGGTTGTATGCTATCAGTAAATCATATGTATGTTTTACAGGGATGTGGTGATACCCGCTAGACGCAGTATCTCTCTTGCTGGGCCTCAGTTACTGCTTTCACCCAAAGGGTCTCTGACCATTTTTCATTAAAAGGACCTGTAGATTCTAAGCCAGCGCTTTAAGCCACTGAGGCATTTGGTCCGGAAACCCTAATTGATGCGCCGCTGTTGAACCATGACGGATGAATGAGAGTCCTGTAGCCTCTGTGTTGTTGAAAACGAGTCCATTTATTTGCCAACTTTACTCCTGTCACACGTTTACCATAGCGTTACATGACACTACCCAGCGTGCGTTCAAAAACTGTTTTTCCTATCCCGGCTGCAAACACCTCCCGAGCCCCCAAAGGTTCCTACCCTATATAGGATGACCCGCCCACCAATCAGATCCTGACACAAATCATAATGACTCTTACGGGACCCACAACAGAGTTCCCTCCATAAATCATTAAAACAAAGACTAACAAAGACGAGCGAGAGAAAGAGTATACTGTTTTATTCATTATAGGAAGACTGCACTGACATTTGTATCTAATGAGGAAAGTGTGATGTCACAACATAATAGTGTGGTTTGTGATGATGATGGTGATGGTGATGATGATCCTTGTCCTCTTCCATTAATCCCCAATCGTTTATCCTTTAACAGTAAACAATCATTTATAATTATGCTAAAACTGTACAGAAATACAACATCTATCGTGGTTGTTTTACATCACAGCTGTTAGGATTCTATATTTAAAAGGCTTGTTGAATATGACTGCTGTATTTTTTTGCCAATATTGCTCTCCCCTCCTTTCCTGTCATCTCTCTATTTTACAAACGAAGACAAAAAATATAGAAAGAAATAATTTAATTGATGAATTATTTACAACTCTCTTCCAAAGGAATGTGTGAAAACATTGGAATTATACCTGTATCAGTATTTAAATAATGTTACCTTTAAAAGATACATAACATATTAAAACCAATAATATTACAGCAGAAAACGAATGTATATATTTAGCTCTGTCTGCACAGTTGGTGTAGTTCGTACTGTCAGCGCCGACTCAGACGCCACCATTTTGAGAGCCGTTGAGAGGTAATTAAAATGCACCCACCTCGTATAATTTACCTCTAAACATTAAGTAGCTTGTCCTCACCTGGTCAAACATTCCAATGGTCCTCCACATGTGCAGGAAACTCAAGTGGTGCCGTATTTATTTACCTCCTCCTGGGAAGAAAAAGACGGATGCTAAACATGGTGTACACGCACAACCAGTGACTGATTCATACAAACACCGGTCTGTGGTTTCAGCATGCAAATGTCCTCTCAGCTCATTACTGTGTGAAGGACTAGATGTTGACGTTGAGCTGTGACGGCCGTGTGCCCGCTCACCTGGAACACACACACCTGGAAAGAGAGCGGTTTCTGTCATTCATGACGACAACATTTGTCTTTGTGTTTCAAAAAAGTCCCACACTGGTGAATGCAATTCATTTCTAGACCTGGTGCCGTCAGTAGTGTGTCACCTTTGTTCCGATTCATGATGATGGCGACATCGCTCACACCGTGTTGTCTGACCAGCGCTTTGAAGTCACCCAGCACAGCGGCCCCAACACTCATTCTTCGACCTGAGGGAGGTGAAATTACCGTAACACAGACTGATCAGTATACTTGATTAAAATCAATTTCTACATTGACATATGGATCGCTGCAACTGTCACCCACTGTAAAGCTTGAATGTGGTTGTTTTATTTCCCGATGGTTGCTCTATGCTTAGCAGACGAATCACTGCATACTCGTCATGTTTGTAATGAACCACGAAGGAATCAACATCTGCCCTGAACCCTGCACAAAGAAAAGCGTCCACAACACCACGTTTAACTCTGCCATGTTAATATGTTATGAAAGGAATGGGCAGAATATTATACAATTAGGAGAGGAGCCTGAGAAACATACTGGCAACATGATGGAAGAATCGCCCCGTAGTGTTGGTCAAACGGTAATCAGTGGACGTCTGGTGACACGAGCCATTCCTACATGCGTGCAAACACGGCACATGGTCACACTGAATGATAACGCCTTTGAACCACTACAATGCATGCAAGTCTGACCTGAAACCAGTGGCTGTCATTGTGAAGTTGCCATCAGAGGCCCCATGTTGCAGCTCCAGGGCAACAATGATGGGGTTTCTCCTCTTACGCTGCATGTAGTGAGGACAAGTAGAAACTACTGCCACCTCATTCCACCTCCCCATGAACTGCAGGAGACACAGACATATTGTCTCCACTGCAAGCCATTGATCAAGTCAAAAATAAGCAATATGAAACCATACATTCTGCATTTTAGTCTTTTTTTTTTTTACCTGATCCAGATCAAAGTTCTCCTTTGTGGGGATAAAAGGTTCCAGGAGCACAGGGACCGTCTGGACCATCCAGACCGAGCTGAGGACCAGCAGAGACGCCACACACACAACTCTTCCCATTGTGTCAGTCCCTCTGGAGCAGACTGACTCATTGATTGTTCGTGTTTTTTAAATCCCCTCCCAAAAAAACACACAAAAAAAAAAAAATACAAGAGCAAAGATTGGATTATCTTCTAATCCCGTCATCGCGTCTCTTTACTCCGAGTGTTTGCCATCCATATAAATGAGCAATGAATCATTGGACTTTGGAATTTGAAGCTATAACAAACAAAACGACCGATCAATACGTGTCAGAAATGAACCGCTACTAATTACTAGGAAGGCGGCCAGATATTTGTCTGCCAGTTTCCAGAATCAATTATTTCCTGATTTCTCATAGTATTATAATCACATGTGATGTGTGATATATTAGGTGACATAGCCTTAATAATAAAACCGTAGTTCTCTGCAAAAAGCCCGGTGCAGTCAGGTGCAATCTGAACACCTCTGGTGTTCAAACTGTTGATTGAACACGCGTTCACATACATACACACACATAAACAAGCAAACACCCAGTCTGGAGATTAATATGGTTTATTTGACTACGTCCGCTCAGATTACATTCAGAATATTAAACAAACAAAAAAAGGTTGGTGATTAGGGATTTTGTTAATTAAATAGCCTGGAGATAAATATTGTTTATTAAAGTAACAGTGTGAAAATGTACGCCACCAGATAAGAGAGAATGACAAGTGCATTTCATCACCGATATTTGCTATTCATCATCCTTGTTAGCGGAGAGAGATCTCGGGAGTAATACATTCTACAGAGTATATTCTAGTAAAAAGTGAACCGGCAGACAAAGAGCAGCAGGTCAGGATACTCATGCCGCCGTCATCTCAGGTACATCCGGGAACCTGCAGGGAGACACACAGACTCAGTTACGCCGAAGATGTGAAGTCACTCACATGCTTGGAAGTTAAAGACACAAACACTCACCTAACGCCCAGATCTTGATGGTGGGCAATTTTCTGTTGGCCAGAAAACATAAAGGAGAATTCAGCGTCGCTGCGCTCTACCCGTTATCTGTGTGTGTGCACTGCCATGTGCTCCGCATACTGTACCTGCCGGCGGTGGAGTCAGAATTGAGTCTCTGGGGAAACCTCGGGACACGGCGAAGGCCTTGAACTTCATTATCGTATCATTCCGGACTGTTTGCGAGCGACCTGGAAACAAGAACAAGCACACGCGTAGTGAGTGTCGCCTCTGTTTTCTAACGTGCTTGGATATGATGTAAACACGAGTCTCACCGTAAAGCGCCACCTGCGTGTACTCTCTGTTAAAAACCTTGTGTTTGAGAACCACGGCGTAATCAGTGTAGTTTGTGTCCACCACTGTGATGTCCTTCACCATGTTATGGCCTGACAGAAAACACAACACACAAGTGAAGGACAAAGGCTTCCATGTCTTTCGGTATTAAATAGTAACTAAACCAGAAAAATATGACGATTAATGCAAATCCATGTGAGTGACCCTGTAACTTTTTAGAATATATTATAAAATCTGTAAAGTAGAATAACCTTTAGGGTGAAAAAAATCAACCATATTAAAACATTCATCTGCATGCTTTTGTAGTTGTTTGCTCAATACTGTCGCAGATCCAGAATTCAATGATGTCCTGCTATTTGCAGGAACTCGCTGCAAATAGAGTACCACGAAAATATTTACATTGTAATTGAGTAAAGTCACAGAGGTTACTGAAAATGGGTTCCTCTCTCGTCAGGGCGATGAGTTAAAATTAGAAAAGAGGAGACTCACGTGTGCTGAAGTACGTGAACTGTCCAGGTACGCTGGTCTTCTCATAGTTGTACACTTTCCTCTGACAACCTAAAGGTCTGAAGCACAGAGGGGAAACACGGCCTTTGTCATTTCCTAAACCACTTCCCAGTTTCCTCTCTTCTTTGACCAACGCATGCACTTCTGCGGCCACACAAACACGTACATCTGCACCACACGTCACAGGCACGCAGACTCACGTGGCGTCCCACATGGTGAGGTTGACGTTGCCGTTTGGCATGGCGGTAATGACGCCCATGGAGGCCTTCACGTTGTCTCTGAAGGGGGTAAAACTGGCAGAGTCATAGGCCAGGCCCACACGGTACCATCTCCCTGCAAACTAAACACACGCAAAGACTTAAGGTTAGAAAACACCAACGCAACACTTGTTGTGCACATTCCCCCCCCCCCCCATTTTAAACACATCCCAGTAAAAAAAGCCAAACCAAATGTTTTTCAGTCAGTCAGTTTCTTAAAATGAGCAGAGCCCCCCTCAGCCCCTCCCTCTTGTTTGTGGCTCTCGGCCCAAAGGCCAGTGCTTCCTACTGAGGCCATTCCGGGTTAGGAGGTGAACAGCGCTTAGGGACTAGTGAGTGTTTAAAGAAGCAGTATGTCGGATTGACTCCCACTGAAATACAGTGCCCTGGTTTAGCAAATTGAAATGATGAATGATCAGGTTTTAACATTTAATAGACTCGATGGAATAAACTATATAAGGCTTTGCGGGCAATACTCGTTGGTAGGATTAATTAAATAATGCTTTGGGGATTTTTTTAATGCAATTTGTTGCAAAAAATAAAAAGTAAGTCTTTTTTTTAACGCATACATGCATTTTCTGTCTGAAACAAGTGAGCTTCATTTGCAACAGCATTTCCTCACTTATTTAGACCCCGTAAAAAATGGACCTTTGGGGAGACTACAGAGGTTGCATTCTCCTGGAAGTGATTAAGAATTTTCCCCATTTGCTGCAGGCATTTTCCCTTCTAGGCTGTATAGCTAAACAATAGACAAAAGAGATCATGCCGACACATGAACCGCCACCAGAATGGCAAGCAACTGATAAATATGGAACCCCAGGGATATTTAGAATACTTCAGAGTTAAATCCAGTACCAAATCAGCCACAGGAAACAAAATAGGACATTTGTCTCTCTCACACACACACAGACACACACAGACACACACACAGACACACACAGACACACACACACACACACACACACACACACACACACACAGTGTTCCATTACTGATGGAGTCTGTGAATAACGAACAAACGTCAAACTGATTCAAACACATTAAAGACCCCTAAAAAAAGCTTGTATACGTGTGTGTGTGTGTGTCAGTCTCACCATCCGCAGGTTGAAATCTCTCTGAGGCTTCACGTCTGCGTCCACCACCATCCCGAACAACATCACTATGACAACAGCCAGCACAGTGGTCCTCATGGCTGCGAGGAGAACGGAAGCGGCGAAGTGGATTCGGGCTGAATGGCGGAGAGAGGGTATCTGACCCGAGCCTTGCGAGAACTGTCGGCAGTCAAAACGGACGACACAGACTGGCAGAGCCTGTGGCAATGTTTGTTTTTCTCTCAATCCACCCACCTGGTTGTCAGCCAATCACTGCTGGAGATCAGGGAACAGTGGCCAAAGTGTTGAGGATGTGTGGTTCAAAAACAACCCCGACTTCCCTTCCCCAGAGGCCTGGTGACGCCTGTGGCGTCTCTGAACCAGCTGAAGCTCATGCGCTGCACTCACGAGCACAGACACACACCGGCTTCACATGACACCGTCCCGCACGGATAAAAGAAAGAGGAAACGCTCTGTATTTCAATCCCTGACACTGTTGGAACACAGTCTTAGCAATGAAGCACTTTAAAATACGGTAAAGGTTCCGCATTCAGAAGTATGAACAACAAGGGTATCAACAGCAATGGCTCCTGGCAGTGCTGCATTTCTGCATGTAAAATGCAGCCTGTCAAAAATAATCTAGGCGAGTAAAAGGAACAATGTGTCTCTTTTCCTTTTGAAAAGTGGCATAAAATTGACTTAAGCCGGCGACAGCACCTTTCAAGGAGGATACGGTCTTAACTCTTGGCCTAAATGGAAAACTATAGTATGAAATGCTACTTATGTAGCATCAATGATAAATGAAACAACAGGACATTTAATAACACTTCTCAAAATTCAAGGTAAAGCAAAATAATAAAAAACTAAAGTATTTCAGCTTGAGTAGTTTGACATTACTAAAATATATTCTCTAAATATCAAAAGATCAAACAAGCTGTGCAGGCCTTTCCTTGTTTTACAAGATATTGAGGTCGTATCTGATGCCTCCTTTTTTTCTAATTTGAGTAGAAATTCTGAAAAATGCAAGAATTTTCATAATGCCGTTTAAATTACAAAGACCATGGACTGAATTACTTTTCGTACTTCTGGTTATACACTTGTATGAATCTAATTATATTGTTATGAATCTATAATAAGAAAAAAACTTGACATGTTGACATGACAACAATCAAGAGCGCGAGTGAACAATTTAAATAGTTTTTATTAATAATGATTTCCCATTTGCAGCACTGCTCTTATCTCATTTTCTTGAAATGCATGGTGCATACAGCAAGTTCAGTGGACAAGAGGACATCAATGTACTGTGTTTGGCGCGCACGCACACACACACACAGCACACCTCACACACCTCCCCTACACACTCTGCACAGCGAGAGCCGCCGCTTGTGCAATGAGACAAAAACAAAAGAAAAGGAAAGGGCGACATGGGGGGGGGAAATAAACGAAGAAAAAGTGCAAAAAGCAGTGTGAGAAAATGTTGATCAGAGGCATGAGGGACAGCGAGACCTGAGGCACAGCCAGGGTTTCTGGATCACGAACACCATGGCCCCCCCAAATAAATGCATTTGGTAGCAGGGTTTACAAGGACAGAGATGTTCTCTCGAACTTTTCAGATAAAAGGACATGGCGCCCCCTTCTGGTCAAACATAAACCTCAACAAACCCCGTCCCACAACACCGCCACTCTCATGAGGCCTGCAGCTGACTCGTCTGGTTTGTAATGGACTTTCAAAATAACATCTATAAGCCAGGAAATGGAAATTTGATCAGTCTATCATTGCACCAATTGGATCCAGAAAAAGTTGCTCCCTGGCTGTTTTGCGTTCATAAAAAAAGTTGAAAAACTCAACTGCCATTCGATTGTCTTACACTCATGCATGGATCCTGTTTTTATACACACACACACACCAAATCACATGATTTCACGCCAAGAAAACAAAATCAAATACATATAGCAGTGAAACAATCAAGTATAATGAACAGTTCCTTCAAAAAATAAATAATTTAAACCTATTTCAAACAAGAACATGGAAACATCTCATTCAGTGCTCTGCTGTGGGCCTGTTCAGGGCGGACCCCCCCCCTCAGCCACAAGCTTCATAACAGCCAAACGGTGCAACCTTTACTTGACAACATCATCAGAATCATTGGTCACTCATTCGCTTTTTCAGACATTCATCAGCACATTTCACACTCACCATTAGATGACAAATAAAAGTGAAACAGTGACTCATTTAACCCCAGAGGAGGCAGAGACGAATCCACAGACTACGCACAACACGCATCGGCAAAAAATATTTCAGAACAGCGTTGGGGAGTGTAGTTGGAGCTTTGTGTGACGAGACCTCTTGAACCTCAATCAGAACACTATATGAGCTCCGAACAGGAAAGATGTTTTCACCGTTGTCGGAATATTAGTAGGCAGAACCCCGGCTGCGAGGGTTAGGACGGCACAGAGGGGGAGGAAGGTCAAGATGAATTGAAAGGATCGGGCTGATTGGAAGACAGATGATGACTGCGTAAAAGGAAAATTAGCAAATGGAGACTTGGGTGAACAACATCTGTAAGACGACCAAAAAACAAAAAAAACAGGACCAGAAAAAGACCAGAGGAGACAGACAAGACGCTGCGACAGCTGCCTCGCAAAACACGGACTCTCGCCCCAAAGAAAACATCAACACAACCTCTTCCTGCAGCTGGCAGGACGGAGGCGCTGGTCGGCGGGCTGCCACGGACCCTTCAGAATAAAACGTACATCAGCTGCCATACTTTGGGCTAGTTTTGCGAGGCTGCAGCAAAAAAAGGACATTTAGAGCTTGGGTGGGACAGAGGGCGGAGGAAACGGGTCTAACGGCGGGAAGCACACCGTGTGTGTGGGGGCCGGGCCTGTGGATCTGGGAGGTGAACTCACAGTAAGGCACAGTGCTCTGCTTGTAATGGTTGATGATGCGCATTCACGCTACCGCAACTACGGATGACAGCGACCGCAAACAATTGACAAACGGACGATTTACAAAGCACGTGTTCTCTTGTTGTTCTGCTCTTCCGTTTCCACGGCGATGACAACGTCCTTCCACGACGGGCTTGAATCTTTGGATCTCTCAGCGCTCTTGAATCTGGCGGTACATCCCCCTCCTCCGGAGTATCGCTGAAAACACGAGACCTCGTTGATCAGACGTTTTGGTGCTTCTTCTTTAGTCAAGTCTTCTTCATATGTTTTTCAGGAAGAACGTACACACATACACACACACACTGTATGATGAGACTACCTTGGAGGACAAAACCTGCACAATACAGCCACACAAACGCACTGCATGTCAGCTCAGTATTAAATCCCCGTTCATGGAAACAGCCCAATGTGTTTGGCCCATGGTTGATTCAGTCAGATCACTTGACTTTGTGTTCCAGCAGCTGATAGAAAATTCTGCAACTTTGCATTTTTGAGGACTCCGACAGTTAAAGCACAGGTTTTTGGATACAAGCAAAAAAAAAAAAAAGGGAAAGCTTTCACAAAAACATCAAATAATAAAAATGTCATATCATCTTAAATACGCAAAAGTAAACACTACAACTTAAATATTTTTGGTGTGACGTAGACATATTTAAATACAGGTCTTTGTTTTATATCAGCTGTCATGTGGTGCGGCTGATTATTGCACTGCGCACGCTGGAGCCCCGTTTCACTTCAGCAGATCTTTCAGCTTTAACCACTGGTCTAATTTAACGTCTGCAACAAAGGCTTCCCTCACTCCGACATGCTGTTCCCTTTAAAAAACAACAACAACAACAACAACCACCTTGGTATACTGCTTATTTTCATCTCAAGCTCTGTGGAACATGGGGGAGGGATTTAATTTAAGACAATGATACCAAATAAGTGCCAGAAACGTTATAAAGTTAACCTCGAAAAAGCTGACGCTGTCATGCAGGCTTGTCGCGGCTGATTGTGCAGGGGAAGTCCAGTCTTTAGCGAAACAATATTACAGATTAGAGAGAAAGTCCAAGTCCTCATAGGTTCCTCCATTGTCCAACACAAACACTTTTTGTACAGTTTCCATTTGACTTCTTAACATCATGTGGATAATTCAAGTCTGTGGATATCTGTAGTTTATAGTTGACAAGGCAACTGCTTCACAAATCCCCCCCTCGGGTGTCCCTCGGGTGGACCGGGATGGACGGGCGCGGCTTCTCGGGCCCCGTGTGGCTGTGAACGGTGGTTTCAAGCTATCAAATACCAGGTTTGTGCCTCTCTCCGTGCTTGCTGACGTAGCGAGAGGAGTTGCTGGGGACGGATGGGGTGGTGGTGTGTGTGTGTGTGTGTGTGTGTGTGGAGTGCACAAGACTGCTTTTAGGGATTTTAAAAGTGTTTTGCGGAATACAACGTGTGTAGGTGTAAATGGGCCTCTGAGTATGCATGGCTAGGACTTTACATGTGATCGATTATGGGGGGACATGGTCCTGCTTTCGACATCTCGGTCTTCTCTTCTGCATCAGTGGGAGCGTCCATGTGTGCACGTGGAGATGAAGTGGTCGGCCCGCCCATCACAATTTGTGTTTTCCTGATAATATGGAGTGGTAAAGCTCCTCGTTCAGCTGCGCGTAAGACCCTGTTCTGGAATCCATGAAGTAAAGTCTGTCCGTCACACTGCAGGGGTCAAAGCCGTCGCGCCGCAGGTCCGTCTTCTGAAACTTGAACGTTCCTGAGAAAGAGACAAGTCTTTTTAGGCATTTCATTTTGCTAATTGAGCTGACATTAAACCGTCTACCACAGGGCCTGTGTCCAGTTGCCTCCAAGTAGCTTTACAGCAGACAGCCTCGATGACTCAGTATGGGGTCATGCATCTCCTGGTTGAAAACTAGAAACAGACGCTACGTGGACACGGGCCCCCCGGATGACTTTACTTCACTATTTTAAGCCTTGAAATCTTGGTTTCAGCTTCTTACCGCATTTTAAATGCGGTGTTTACAAAATTGTAACCAACAATTTGACTCTATATCAAACTTTTAAAAGTTCTATAAAACTAAGACCCATCACAGGTCAGCGAAGAAGGTTAGAGGTCTGATTCATAGCCCTTCAAAACGGTTGGCATTTATTATAAAAAATCAGCAAAAGGAAAATTCTACCTGTCTTGTTGACCTCCGCAAGGAACCTAAGGAAAACCGGTCTGGCATAAGGAGGGAGAGCCTTCTCCATGTCCTTCACGAACTTCACCAGGTCAGTGGAGTGAGTCGGATCAGCGATGGCGGCCATTCCGGCCTTTCCTTCTGCTCCTGCGCACATAGAAATGGAACATGTCAGAGAAGTTATCCATTGGTCAGATAAAATATATCGAATATCTCTTGGTTGTGTTGTGGCATTTGTTGTCTGCAATGATCTGTTTGACGTGCATCTCCTGGTATTCCACACCCATCATGCCACACTAGCTTTGGGGGATCAAGTTTTCTAATGATATGTTGTAATTAATCTAGTCAGAGTGGTGGGATTCCCTTCAAACAGATACTACGCCTGTTATTACTATAGTACTATAATTTACCTGGTACTTCCACTCCATAGACAACTACATCTTTCATGTCTAAAAGCCGGCTGAGCGTCCCCTCCACCTCGGTCGTTGAGACGTTCTCTCCCTTCCACCGGAAAGTGTCTCCTGTACGGTCCTTGAAGAACATGTGGCCGCAATCGTCCATGATCAACACATCACCTGGTGAGAGAACGGGGGAGGGGGGGGGCATAGATCATATTCAGCGGTCGGGCATGGAGTACAATGAATGACTCAATACTGTACGTATACGTGAGTGTTTCTAACCAGAGAGATAGGCACTGTCTCCCTTCTTGAAAACACTCTGAGCAACCTTCTTGCTGGTCGCCGATTGGTTGACGTAGCCGTCAAACCTCCGAAGAGGATCATTCTGAATGATCCTGCCAACCAGCTGCCCGGGTTCACCTAGAAGGAAAAGGGAGAGGGAGAGAACATGAACGTATGAAGGTATAACTGCCTAATCGTGTGATTTCGCACACATTAAGTGGATTGTTTCAGAAAGAACTAAATGTCTGACTGCTAACCCTAAAACTATAAACACAACACAAGGCAATCACTGTAAGTTTGTTGAGGCCTTGTTGTGTACTTATTTACCTTTGAGCTGTGCGTTCAACCCACTTCCTCAGCCAGTAACTTTGAATGTCAACATTTCCATAAAAACAACTGCTGTGTGCGTTGTGATGGACGTGTAATCATACGGAGTCTTCAGTCGAGTCACACAACCACAGTGTGTACGTACTTTTAAGTTTACCGAGTGTAAAGATGGCGTTTGAAAGGTGCTTAGATCAAACCCACCAGGTTTGCAGGGAATGCAGACGCCATCCGGGCCCCTAATGAGCTCCATGGTCTCCTCGTCAACCCTCACCAGCCGGATGGGGTAGATGAACGGCAGGATCTGACTGTTGAAGCCGCATGCGCCAACCTAGAGCACCAACACAACATTGTTCACGAGGTTAACGGCTCCCGAGGGGCGTGTTGCCTTGAAACGTGAAAACAGCATTTTGAGTGAGCGGTGGAAAACGCAAAGAAACTCCAGACAGAAAAACAAAAGAATTACCCAGAGGTAGTGTCAGAGGTTCAATTCCCCACCTTGTTACCGAAGTTGCCCAGGCTGCAGTTGCACTCTGTGGCTCCGTAGAACTCTGCGATCTGCGGGATGTTGAAGCGGGTCATGAACTCCTCCCATATGGACTGCCGCAGGCCGTTGCCCAGTGCCATGCGCACTCGGTGCTGCTTCTCGGTGTCCCGGACCGGCTGGTTCAGCAGGTAACGGCAGATCTCCCCGATGTACTGCACAATCTGGACGAGAATGGAGCACAGCGGCGGTGGGAAAGAAATTGTTAAGCGATGAGACTGAACACATAAAAAGACTCAGCATTGATTCAATAGCAAGTTTACAATAGTGAGATAAAAGAATCAGAGATTAACTGCGAGAGGAATGTGAAACCTTGAGATTATTTCAAAAGGAAACACGTCTTCGGACCGAGATCGTGTTGTTCTACTCAGCTCCGGATGATGATGATGATGATGATCGTTACTCACAGTGCAGTTGTATTTGGCACAGTCGTCCCAGAAACGCGAGGCAGAGAACTTCTTTCTGATGACTACGCTCATGCCGTGGATTAAGCACTGGCCCACTCCCACAATGTTACCTGCGGTAACAAAATAAGGAAACATTGTCACGATCATAACACGTTTGGCTCAAGATGAGAACCTAAAAATACACAACATGCAACTTGTAGAAGAAGTCAACTGTGACAGAAAAGACACTCACTTAAAAACATAAGTCAACACTACTTTGCTGCTAATTTTAGCTTCATCCACTATCTTTGGCCTGATGCAGCTTGAAGCCAAATTAACCATGACGAACATTATAAGGAACTCCGCCGATGCAACAAAATGAGAAGCGGAGTAAAGTTCTTGATGATTTAAAATGATAAAATATCAACTCTAATCCCCCACATGGATGGTTTACCTGCAGAGTGGTAGAGCGGAAGGCAATCATACAGCACGTCATCTGAAGTCATCTTAAAGCCATAATATACCAAGGCTGCCATGCGGTAGTACCTGAAAACCGGGAGTGGGTCAAAAACAATTCAGAACAAAACCAACAGGTTTTATATAGTTCTCTTCCATTCTCTTGTGACAGTGTTCATTCTACACTTGAAAGCGACATGGATCAACAAAGAAAGCAGCTGCAGAATTCCTGTGTGTCTGTAAGTACGCCGCACGGCGCCGTCATACCTGCTGTGCACGACAATAGCAGCTTTCGGCATCCCAGTGGTTCCTGACGTGTAGATGTAGAACAGGCGATCTGGGGAGAAAAAAAAAAAAGAAAGCAGGGTGAGTGAGGAAACCAAAAATGTCAACGATTCCGGCGGCCGTGCACTCACACGTGTACAAATAAAAGCGCTGTGATGTTTAAACGCGTCACATTTTGAAGAATGTGCAGGAGTGCAAATGCTCGGCTTCGATCCTTAATTAGAGGCCTAATCGCAGTTTTGATTGAAAACTAATTTTGAAGAAGGGACATCACTGAAGGGTGGAAGTAGAACAGAGCAGAATCTATAATTAAGACGGCAGGATCCAGTTCAGACACACACTACTGCATCCAGATGGACACAAAGTGGATTTAGATTCAGTTGAGGGTTTCCCCGGAAACCACTTTCCTGCTCTCAAACCACAGAACAGATTAAGTACACCGGTGAGCCCAGAGATCTGGATTATGGTGGCTATGTGCAACCTTAAACCAGCTACAAACCCCTTCAAGAGAGTGTTTTGGCATTGGCATATCGGCTGAGCAGGTGCAAAGACTTGCCAAAGGTCACAGGTTTTATTTCCGCGGCGGTGTGCGGTTCAAGAGCAGAAGTGAGTGATCACGTTTCTTCTGGCTGGTTTGTACTCATGTGAGTAGGGTTTTTTTTTATGGTCTATATATTGCAAAGCCCTCAGGGCTAAATGTGTCACACAAACACACTTTCGATGATTTGACTGACATCATAGACTCTTAATTCATTCTCCTGTTATGACCCCGTTCGCGGTCTTACCAGTGAAGCAGCGCTGCGGCCGGCTGGGCAGGTGGGTCGGGGCGTTATCCAACAGAGGCTCCAGGCACTCGGTCCCCCGCGGCACTCGCATGGGGTCAAAGTCTCCCAAACAGAACATCTGCACGGCTTTCCCCATCAAGCCGTGGACCTCCGACACGGCTACGAGTGGGAAAACACGTGAACGGAAGGTTCGTTACATTTCACCATCACGAATTACAGGAGGCCGTCGCATTTAAGCACCGCGGCAGACAAAAGGACAAAGGAGGCTGAGGGCCGAGTGATCGGGAACCGGATATGTTGACGTAACTAAATAAAAAAGGTGAGCGAGAGAGACAACAGGTGCAGAACGACCAAAAGGCGCGAGTGTATCAATACGTTAGAAGGGAGCAGAAGATTTCAAACAGCTCTCCTACGTTCCCCAGTAAAAAAGAGAACGTGCGTTGATTTAAAAGCCTGACGTCGTGCTGACTCGGTATTAAATGCTGCTTGCTCGACTTTGCTCATCTCGGTAGCAAAGAGGCTGCATTTCCAATTACTTAAAAAGGTATAACGCACATGACGAGCTCTCGATCCAACGAAAACACTGATCCGTCAAACCTGGGATGAAAAGATGAAGAAGCTCATTATAGCTGATCAGATAAGGGCTTTTCAGATTGAGTAGGGACCCAAAAAAGGCTGATGAGATTGAAAAGGAGCGCTAATTCAACTAAGCTGTAGCAATTTCATGTCCGAGCAACACAATTAATACACCACAGGTTAGTGTATTAGAACATTTAATTAGTTCTATTTGTACATTTAAAAACAAACAAATACACACACCTAATTAAATGTATGAGCTTTACTACTGATCCCCCCCCCCTCCCACATGGGATTAACCTATCAACAGAGTTTGGCAAGGAGTTTATTTTTCAGGAGAGTCATTAAATAAGAATCCTATTACTCCGCTCTTCTAATACCAGAATCTCCTAGTCGCTTGTACTGCTCTCAAAATGCATTTCATCCGGTTTCAATTGATCCCAAACCATAACTAATCATTCTATAAAGAAAGTCCTGCCGCTAGTGCGTCAATCCTTCGCTCACCTTAGGAGCTCAGACGTCAAATAGGTTGCTTTATGAAACTGAATGCTATACTACTCAAATGATGTACACGCTGTATTATACATTAAGCTTAACATTGAATTGATACTCGAATTCGAATCCACTTTATTTAATAATTCACCACTACTCTTCCCTGACAAATTTATTCCTTGAACCCGGCGGATGGATCATGGAGATAATTCCCAAACTCCCTCCTTCCGTTCCCTCAGCCATCTACAGCTCCACTGGCTGATATCGAAGAGGCGCGTTCCCTGAAGCCCATCTATCTTTTATGACCTCTTGTGCTGCCTCTCTGCACCACTCACCTCTCTCGTCACAAAGGAAAACACAACAGCACTCATCAGCAGAAATCAGTGCTGTACAGATTGCGAAGCCCTCTGGGATAATCTTCACATTTTTTGGTCTATAAACCTGACACATTTACAACCATAACAAACAAACTCTGCCCACATTGGCCTCAGATGTTTGTCTAATCTTGATCGCCGGATATCTCCCTCCTCAAATCCTCCCGGCGCCTACCTTCATTCAGCTCGGAGCCAAACACCACAGCCTTGGCGTCGGAGATGGTGACGCAGTGGACCAAGGCCTCCAGCCTCAAATTGAAGTTGATGAGAGCCGCCTCGACTCCGATTTTGGCCATGCCGAGCCAGAGGCCCACGTACTGGGATCTGTTCTCCATGAAGAGAGCCACAACGTCGCCATCCTGGGGAAGGAGGAAGAAAGGCAAAAAGGGGGCGGGGCTTGAATGGCCGAATGTCACCCACTGAAGTTCATTTTTATAAACGTGTGTCCAAAGGGTTCATGGAAGACGCGCCCCCCCCCCCCCCCCCCACTCCACTCCATCAGGAATATGTTGTACCTTGAAGCCCCTTTCCAGCAGCAGGTTGGCCACTCTGTTGGAGTACTCATCCAGCTGTCGGAAGGTCCACGTCTCCCCGGTCCCCTCGAAGATCAGTGCCGTCTTGTCCCCGTGGCGGGCCACCGTTTCAGCAAAGATCTTGGGAATGGTGTTCTTCTCTTTGAGGTGGCGTCTGACATTCATCTTCACCCGCAACAGCACGTATGCCGCACTAAAAGGAGAAGAATGAAATATTAGGGCAACTCAGTAAGAGTTATAGAAACTCTTTCAGGCATGAATCTGTGACAATGTTAGGATTGTTGTAGCAGTCGAGTCCTCCGCACAGTAAGGGAGAGAATTGAAAAGGCGAGAAATTGAAGAAGAAACTTTGGATGATGCAAAAGTGCTGGTTATGTCCGTAAAAAGGGGTTGAAATTGATCATCAACACCTGTAGTTGACCAAGTAAGGTCATCAGTGCGGTGCAGCAATAACAAGAGGCATAAAACGGAAATAAATGGGTACGTCCCGGGGCAAAGTCCACCTTTCAGTGGAAGGATGTCACTTGATCATTTACATCTATTGTGCAAAGGCGAGATAATGGGCACAATCCAGAGCACTGTATCACTACACAAACA
The DNA here is from genome assembly GCF_964276395.1 of Gasterosteus aculeatus. Classification (NCBI taxonomy): domain Eukaryota; kingdom Metazoa; phylum Chordata; class Actinopteri; order Perciformes; family Gasterosteidae; genus Gasterosteus; species Gasterosteus aculeatus. Next base: position 9,164,521 of record NC_135702.1, on the reverse strand, counting down.
TCACACGAACCTGCAGTGCAAAGTCACCTCACACGTGCACTGTGGTCTGGATGACATTTCATTTTTAAATCATTACATGGGATATTGTCTTCATGACAGTCCAGATAACCATTATCGGTTATTGCACGGTTGTTTCAGTCATTAGAACACTCAGCAGTTTGGAGTAATTCTCATCCGCCTCTACTGTTTTCTATCGTTGGCAAAGGGACCTTTGGAACAATCTTTAATGAATGTCTCATACTGAAACTGCACCATAATGAAGAAAAAGAGGTTTTACGCCTACACTAAACCACCAAGTGAGGATCACCGCTAGTTGAATAGTGGAGGTTGGTTTAGCTAACAAAGGCATTAAAGGTGTGAACCAGACTGATTCTTACAGTTGAAATTCCTACGCCATGTCACACATTACAAGATAGCAATGAGTCACCGGGGGAAAGGTTATGCTTTCACAGTCATACATGGTACGATTTTAACCTCCAGCCATTATCAATATATGGACAAATAATGACAACGCTATCAGAACTGCACTTATGTGAGTATGGGGTATTTGAAAGTGAGCTTGCACAGAAATAGGCAGCTGAAGGTGTAAGGGAGGATAGATAGCGGTTATGATGACAATCCACCCGCATGCCTTTAACACAGAGCCCTGGAGTCTGTGCTTTAAAACTCTGGTAGGAAATGAGAGAGCAGAGGACATTTTTTTGTACACAACGGGTCACAGAAGCTCTGATTACTTCTGGTTTGGTCACTCGGGCTTATGTGTCACAGAGAGGTCATAAACCCTTTTACAGTTTCCTGTTTTACTCAAACTGCAGCAAGGAAAGAAAAAAAAAAAAAAAAAAGGAAGTTAATCACAAACCAAGTACCGTGGTAACCCCGAAATGTAAACATTGTCTCTCGGTAAGACGGTTGAGATCTGCCCTCTCATTCTACTGTCCTTTTGTGTAATTCAGGCTAACTGCCATGTCAAGTTTTGCGACTTGCACAAAAGGGGCATTCAGCTGGTTGCTAATACCGGTTTTAAAAGCAGCCCTGCCTAGGGAGAGCCGTAACTTCTTCCAAGCTGGTTTACAAACATGTACGGCTACATTTTATGCCAAGTTACACATGTGAAGGCACTTAACTTTTAAACGCTCAAAGAAATCACGTCCTCTCACCCAACTGATGCATTACTGCTACATCCTTATAATACATGACACCGAACCTTTGAAATAATCCATTCTCATTTAAGTGTGTGCGTGTGAGAAATTTGAACTTGCGCAACCATAATGAATGAACAGTGTAGGAATAACAACACATTCTATAAAGAAGCTGATTAGCCTCGTTGTTTTTAACACTTGACTGAGACCATCATCGGACTCCACCTGGATCACATAACAATAAACAATAAACTACTTCTAATGCACCAAGACGCTAAGCTGGTTTAAAAATACCAAACGAATACGAAAAGTAAAGCAATGATTTGAAATGCCTCAAAGGAAAGCGTTCAAATGATATGATGTACAGGAACCGTGCCAACACACACACACAAAATCCCAGTGCTTACTGCAAGTCTCTGCCAACTGTCTTGGCGAAAATCTTCAGGAAGCTCCATCCTCCGGTTCCCAGGTAGAAGATGAGGATGGCCGGCAGAACCTGGAACCAAGGCAGGCCCACCAGCAGCCTCAACACAAACAGCAGGGCCGTGGAACACGCTAGACGCATCATCCTGAAAGAACGCACAATCACGCATGAACATAAACGAACAGATAACGGCGACTACTCACAAACAGTTCGGACCAGACATCAGTTCAGCGGGAGAAAGGTTGAGGTAAACAACGAAAACAAATGTTAACCACTTTAAGGATGTAATCTACGGTACTTGTTTGGTAAACTGACTCTGGTACAATAAACTGAGTGTAAAAAGTTTAACGAATTGTATTTAGTCTCAGAATTAAAACAGAGAAAATCCTCGGGATTTCTTTTCTCTCGCAGTTGAGTAAACACACGAGGCGAGGGAGACCTTGGGGGAAGCGAGAAGTCAAAGCAAAGTGTTTTTAGCGACAGCACCTGATCGCTCAGACGATGCTAAACGATGCGTTCAGGTACAACACACAGCAGCCTGTGTGGAAGACAGATGAATCAAAAATAAAAACTTGCAGGACTGGAATTTCACAACATGCGAGCATTTTGAAGGACATCCGTTTTGCGGCAGAAGGCCGTTAGCGTTTTTTTTTTCTTTTTTCCCCCCCTCGAGCCAAGATGCTGACTGGATGTTCCCCCGCACGAGGCTGCAGTGATGATGGTGGCCCCTCGCGTCCCACGGATCGACGCGGTTGGGGCTAATTGTAACAGGGGGATGTGGGAGGGGGGTCGAGAGGTGAAACCACAATACCAACCGCGAGCGCTGCACCAAAAACGGAAACGAGAAGCTTCATCGCTCGCTGCCGCTGCACCCGGAAATCCACGAGACAGCGCGTAGCATCACATTGCGCCAGTGGACGCGCCTCGCCGTAACCCGCGCGCCATGTGCGAGGGGGCCCGCGTCCACGCGGCACAGGACGGCGGCCGTCGGGCTATAACCCTGACGGTAAAGGGAGGAGGGGGGTGTCGCGGTAAACAGGCGCGCCTGGGGGAGCAGGATGCGCACCGGATCGCGCGCATCGGTTGTTATCCGGGGCGGCGGACGGGCAGTGCGAGAGCAGCCTCCCCCCCACCTCCCTTTACAGGAGATGCTGAATATGCAAGTCCACGTTCACGTTAAAATGACTGCGCGTGGACCGAGGGCTGACCCCCCTCCCCAAGTGCCGCGCCACCTCTCCGAGTCCCCGTCAGTGGGTCGATCGCCCACAAGGTTGACAGAGGACATTAGTCCCAGCCGGGCTGTCTCTCTGTCTCCCTCCTAGCATGCAGGGCCAGCCGTGAAGCCGAACATCGTTGTTTTTTTCTTTCCATTATTCTTTTTTTGTGGGGGGGTTACATACGCACCTGGTTACCGCCGTCACAGCATGAAGGTGCGCGGAAATCCAAGACGTGAAACCCGCGTATTGTGTCGCGACGCCGCGTCCCTGATCGGCTTACAGGCCCGTCTTCTTCTGCCCGACAGCGGCTCACAGGAACGCACGCAGAGACGGACACACGCACACACGCACCGGGATCCCCTCCTGCTGCTGCTGCTGTAACACCGCGATGAGCTGTGGGTCCGCGCGCCTCGACTTTGACCCCGCGATCATCATCCGTTCATCGCCGTTCAATTATCGATATCATATCTGGGATCGTTCGCAGGCAATAAGCTCGCTAGCAACCGCAATTCAAATGACCTTATAATTTTCTTAGCTTACGCCCGCCCCCCGGCCGTCAGCGTCCCAACCCGGCGTGTCAGAAACGAGCGCTGACGGACAGGCATCTGGGCCAATCGCGGAGGGCGATTCTTTCTACGTCCCATCCCGCAGGGGGGCGGAGTTTGCGGCTGCTGCCGGAGAGGGGAAACGCGGCGCGGCCCCGTTTTCACTCCGCGAGATGCGTTTCAAACCCGGTAGTGACGAGGATGCGGATCCGTGGGGCTCAGAGGGACGCGCGTTCAGCGCGCATCGGTCAACTGTGATGCAACGAGCTAAAAGTGAGCCTGGTCCATTGTTGTAGCTGGACAGGGATGTCCCACTTGAACCTGCAGGCATTCTCTTGCAATTGCAAGCCTTCAGTTGTCTCTGCAAAAGAATACATGTGAACATACAGTGGGCGTGGCTTACATTTAATTTAAATACAATTTTGACATGTGTTGTATCTGGGACAACATGCAAAAAAAAGTGATTTTTGATAACGTCTGAAGGCAAGACAAGTTTTATGATAGCAACGGGACATATCATGAAACAGTGATTATCAGGGAAGATTGCAGAACTTTTCCACAATAATAAGGAGATAAGGAGAAGTCAAGGCTTTAAATGTATTACTTGGGTTTAACTGATAAACAATCACACTGTATATCTACCACCTTGACCCCAGTATGTCAGCCGGTAAATGCGTGTTAGGGGATCAAAAAAAATAAATCTGGATAAGAATAAATTGGATGGCCTTTGACCTGCAAATGAGATAAAAAGAGCAGGCCTACTTTTTCCACCTTTCACCCCGTCAATTCAACATGAAGGAACAGACGACCATTGACCAGAAAACACACAGCCAAGAGGAGCATCATCAGGGTCCTACTATCAGTCCCAGGGGACACACTGTCTGAGAACCACTGAGACCTGATAGCGATCAGTGGTTCTCAGACCGATAAAAGGCACGCCCAGTGAATTATGCTGCCAGCCTGGGGTTTAACAACTATACTGAACATTTCTGGGCAAGCAAAACAGCATCATGGAGTTGTTGTTTTTTTAAATAAGGAAAACAAATGCACAGTCCTTAGTTTTTAGTTTAACCTCAGATAGTTCTGTGGAGACTGACATGAAACTGAAAACAAACGTGATAGTTGCTGAATATCAGAAAACCTTAAATCTATCGACTTCAATATTTCCCTTCCATGCATTCACTTAATGGTCGGTAGAATGAATGTTTAATATTGTCCATTTATTGCAAAACCGTCAAGAGTTTATAACCCAAATGACCATTTGATTCCACAAAATGAATGCCGAAACTATGAGGAGTCCAACTTCATTTCCATAGTGGACATGGAAGTGACGAAAAAGTGTCTCTGGTAGTATAATTATTTATTACATGTTGTGGTCAGCTTACAAAGCATAATGCATCAGGAGCTGGTGCGTTTATTTTGGACCTTAAGTTAACACTCCAGCGTTCCCTCTTTTTGGTAAAAACAAAATTAAGCGATAAACACTCATTTAACCATCATCCAAACCGTTTTGACTCAAATGTCAAAAGGGGATGAAAAATCCTTAAATATCCCGCCTGCATGCAGGGCCACCTGAGTCCCTGAGAGAGCAGTTTGAGGTCAGCAAAGTTCCTCCAAGCCACATTTTTAGACAAGATCAATCTTCCCCATTTTAAGCTTCTCTGGTGTTTCCTCTTCGAGCCTCGTTCGCCTTGTTCTGAGAATCCGTTGTCGCCACTGCGACTTCATAGCTTGTTTTTTTTTTCTTCAGTCATCCAGTTCCAGACCAAAGTGGCTGTAGAGATCTCGTGTGGTGGTCCCCCTCACAGCAGCTGCAAGATGTAGCAGAGCAAGGGTCAGGCCTTGATGGTAATAAGCAATAGCTCAGCCTGAAAGGGATGCAAGCGTTTGCCTTTTGTTTGATGCAAATTGTATTCACTTGGTGGGTGTGCACTCGCAGTGCTGATGAAATAAGGGGGTTTGAAGGCTGAGAGCTACAGAGAGGATCATTGTTTGCCGTTTTGTCAATTACACCCAAGGCTTCCCTGTGTTAAAATAGTCACGTGTTTTTGTTCAAGTTACTTTTTTGTGCGTTTTTTCCAGGGGCATTTCATAAGATTTCCTTTTTAAAAGTACTGTTGCCAAATAAGTTCACTTCAGACAGTGGAATCGTATTAGGAAAACTTGCATAGCTGGGGCAACTCCTGGATTTAATAAAAAGCTCTAAACATGTGAAACGTGTACATCATTCAGATTGGTAGGGAGATTTGACAATGGCTCAGTTGTCTTTGGAGGGTGCTGCCTCCACTCTCACGCCTCCCAGCATAACCACATATAACAGCAAGTGTTTAGTGTAGACGCTCTGTGGAAGAGTGTGAGAGAGAGAGAGAGAGAGAGAGAGAGAGCTGAATGGGGAGATCGAGGATGATAGAAGTGTTTGTATTTGACAGTTTGCGAGTGTATGCATGCGTCTGGGTGTCAGACAGAGATTGTAATTGTGTGTGTGTTATGTGAAAGACTGCCATTGTGACGTAGTGGAAACGCCACCTCCATTCACGAAGGTCATTATCAGACTCCTCTGTAACTGTACTGACCAAGAATTTAAAAGTGATAGCGAGCGTTAAACTCACAACATAGATTTAAAACAGACAAGTGAAGAAATGGGAACTAGGGGTCATTAAAGCATTCAAGCAATAGATGACTGGTGTTGTTCCTGTGTCTACATTCCACAAAGTTCAGCCGACTAAATAAAGATGTTCTGATTTCATTTGATGGCACACAAACAATCATGTGCGTGTAAAAGTCGGCTACAGGTCATGTTTGTTATGAATCACGCACAGACCATAGTGTGACTCACGGACGAGAGCATAATGTGTGAACTCTATACTCCTTCCCACGGTTGATTAACATACACAAATATATTTTTAAAAGACACAAACTTATACTCATTGTCCCCTATTTCCTTATACTTTTGTGTGCCCACAGACATATTTACAGTATCACAGGGATTCAGACACAAGTTGTAGAGAGAACATGAAGCGTCAATGCAACTTTCCAATCTCTGTGATTCCAGTAAAGTGATGATTCAAAATTGCATGAAAAAGATGTATGTATAGAAAAAGAACGACACCAGAGCCCATCAATATTGGCCAACATATCACTGGACACAAAACATGAAAGAACTCTCAATGACACTTTACAGTGTTGAACTAATGAAATTACGGTATCACAGGCAGACCAACGGAACATCAACAGAATCGGTGAAGTGGGATTTGATTCCATCCGAAATCAAAACAGGCTTCGGCTTTCCACGAAGGCCTCAAAGGGAAACAGAGCAGCGCCTCTGTTGCCCTCTGGTGGCCGGCTGTGCAACAACACGACAACACTTTCGCACAAGGAGCAATACCTGATCAGATAAGAACGTACTCACATGTTCCTTTGAGGACGTCCACTTAAATAACTTGAATGTATATTTAAAAAGACACAAATTTGGGCACGGCTGTTTATTGAGTTTTAGGAGTACACTTCCATTAATTGTCTCTGAAGTTACACTTAAGCAAATACCACGAGGTAGTAGACTGTGACAACGACGACAGTATATCACATGTGGTAAACATTATGGGTCTTTGTTCAGTATTTACCTCCATCTCAGTAGCTTAACTAGTTAAGTAGTAAGGATGCGATGAAACTGTAGCATAGTTTGTATTCTTGTCCAAACCAAACCAGAAAACAGACATTTTGTCTAGTCTGTTTACATTGCCAGCATATTAGTTGCTCAATTACTACTCAAATTATACCCTCTTATACACTCCTCAGCTCAGGGAGGGAAAGCTCATAATGGGGTTGAATGAATCAAGCCATAAAAGGATCAGCAGGAAAGTTAATTCCACAAGTTACCCATAAGTATATTATTTATAATCACTTTTCATTTTGTGAATTTCTGACTGGTTTCATTCTTTGTCTCCAAGTGTAATGTATCTGACCTGCATAATATAATTTAACCAAGTTGAAATGTTACTTTGGCCTGGTACATTTGACCATTATGCCCTTTTATATGCTACTAAAACTAATGAACTATGAATCTTACCAATACGGCCCAGGAGTGACTGTCCAATGTCTTTGATGTCATTGTATTCATGCAGCATATCGATATGATGCTCCAGCTCCTCTACTCTGCATCCTCTGGAGAGACACAAACACAACAGGTCTCAAAAAAACATGCAAATACTCATGCACAAAAGTCAAGCAAATTAGAAGAACAAACGAAAAACATATCGAATCAACCAAAGACAAAAAGCACACAGCTGTACTCACTCAGCCTCCAACTGGGCGATCTCAGCGTTCAGCTGCTCTCTCCTCCTCTCCAGCTCGGCTAGCTCCTCTGCGGGGCTAACGTTAGCACTCTCCCTCACCGTGAGCTGTCAGGTGCAAAACAGACGAGCGTGATGCCGGAGTGGACGTGTGTGTCTCACACATAGAGAGGGGGCTTACTTACAGGGGATTTGAAGTTGGAGTGAACCCTCTTAAACTTTGAGGAGGGAGTTCTAGGGAGATGAAGACGTAATCAGCGGCGCCTTGAAATAATGTTGTGTCCGTTACTCTCAGCTAACGTTAGCTAGCGGTAACGTTATCTTACCTTTTCAGTGCTGCTTTCTCCGGCGTCGAAACTGCGCACTCGTTGTGACAACCGTGGACTTCGGGAGACTGCTCGGTGCTCATACTGTCTTAAATGTAAAATGAAGTGCGGTGACTAGGAGGAGCAGAAAAGTGGTGACCGAAAAAAGAAGGAAGTTTTGCAATTCGCGGCTGGTGGTAAACAGACTCGTGATTGGTTGTTGAAACAGTGAGGCGGGACCTACATAAAGCCAGCGCTCTCGCGAGAGTTTGGGAGACTTTGTGATGTTTGCGTATAATACCGTCATAAATACTTGTTCGATCCTTCTGACGCTTCTCAAACTGTCAATCACTATCTTTGTCTATGAACATTGTATTTTGCATATATTGTAACCAGCAAGGAGGTTAAATTCAAAAGGACTATAAGACGTGTTGCAGTTGTAGATGCTGACCTTGTGTCATCTATCTAAGTCAGTAAGTGAGGAAAAGTGGGCTAAATCCCAGTATTGTTAACAATCATAGCCTCAATAACTTAAAATAACACATCGGCTCAGGGAAATCATATAATATTGTAAAAATGAATGAAGTCTACAAATGCACTGGTACTCTTACACGGTGTAAGGTTACAGCTTAGGCATGTAGAGCTAGGAGATACCACCAAGGAACTTTGATGACAAAATTACTCATATCTTAAACTAATTGGTGACCATTTCAATGAGTTTCCATAAGTATGGAATGTCCGGTCCGGGAGCTAAATTTAAGAGGGGTTGTCTGTTTATTACAACCAGAAACCGGAGTAAACCATGCCACTATGCTCATTAAACCACCAGATGGCGACCAAGAACAATTTAAATGGGATCTCATATTTCTATCTTACTGTCAATATCGACCATAACATACATATTCCCCCCTTAGAGACGGTGTAGCATATAATCATATGAGCATCAAAACAGCTTCTGTGAACCGCTCACCAGGAAAAGGGTTCCTCAGACGGATTCAAAGCTCGCGGTGGTCCAAATATAAATCGGTGGTGGATTAAAAAAAGCAAAAGGTCACGTTCAATCCACAAACACAGATGCTCACGGACACACATTTTTTTCCATCATATATTGGGGCCATTACGGTTCACAGTCAAGCACCAAAGGAAATGAACAGAGTAACATATTTAGCTTTTCAAACACACAGTGAGCTACACGCGGCCAAATGTGTAACCAGGAGAGTTTTTGTTGTGAGTGTGGAAGACATAAAACTGAGTCCAATCTGTTATGTGTCCTCTGGATTCATTGCTTATTCATTAGTTGTTATACAAAGACAGAGAGGGTCTGCAATGAAAAATTCAGACAGGAGGTATGGCCTTTTCTTCTTCTTTTAGAAGTCACAAGATCACACACACTGGGCGTTAATGGCTGCTGCATGCAGTCCTGTGTGTGTGTGTGACACAGAGGGGTTGTGGGGGGAGGATTTATGGAGGATGTCCGTTTCTCACACACGTGTGAGTGTGGTGCATAAATGGCTCCTTTTTACGTCCCAGGGTTTTGTTGATTACGGACACTATGACAGTTTTTGTGGAATCAAATGTTACATCTGAGGTTATTGTTAATGTGAGCAAGGGTCTGTTTGTGATGCTGATTGTACACAAGTCTTTAGTCTGAGGAAATTGCTCTTTCCTAATGTGCTCCCAACCTCTCAAAGGCATCGTTAGTTTAATGTCCAACTGTCTGGTGTAAAAAGGGACCTGTTTTGTGTTTAGAGCAGCTCAGTCTTGATTGAATTCAAGTTTGTATTCAGATCCTTTTTTTTCAATCTTAATTTTAGGTCTATATTCCATTTCTATCTATTTTCCATCTTTTTCTGATCAAGTACAACCATCGAGGAAGCCTGGCGGATGTGATCGGCTTGTCTGTGAAATAGTGAGTGGAGGTTTATCTATGATTTTATGTCGCCAAAGTGAATTATTAACTTTGAATAAAGTAACATTTTTTCTTTTGTGTTTTTAATCCAAAATCCACAGAAATAATCAATAAAAGTAGCTTACAACCACAGTTTTGCGTTTGAATGCCTCAAAACGTCAGGAAAATGGATTCATATTTCTTAATACGATAAAAGTTTTATATAAGGCTATCATAATGAAAGCACAATTCTACAGGAGGGCAGGAGATGTAGAAAAGGAAGAAAGCAGGGAGATGAGCAGGTATCGGGACAATTTGTTCAGGAGGGGATCAAGGACCGGGAATCAGAGAAGGGAACAGAACAAGAGATTGAAAAGGAGGAGAAGGAGTGAGAGGCTTTGGCTTGCAAACTTGGTTGGAACGTTTCATACCGTGTCCATAATTCATAGAGGGGCAGCCACTCTTCATACTGCATCTAAATTCCACTGCTGGGGAATTGTGACCAGGAGCCATAAAATAGACAGACACGCACACCTACACACACACACACACACACACACACACACACACACACACACACACACACACACACACACTCTCTTAGAATGAAGTATTATAGAGTTAGAGAGAGAGAGTGCCCAGGGAACAGACAAGGTGAGAGATAGTGAGCACACTGCTGCAAGAAGAGAGGCAGATGAGAGGGAGGATTCAAAGCATGTCATAAAGCATCGATACACCTCTGAAGGCCCGGCGATACAAGCTCTGCTTACACCGGAGGCGATCGAGCCTTTAAATAATTCACAGAGCTTACACAAGCGCCCATTTGCACCAATACGGTACAAACGTTTATGCAAACAAATACGGACGTGTAGATGAATGGATAAAATACACACCTCCACATACAGATGCTCCGCACCGGTATACAAAATCATCAAACGCCTTCTGGAGGGTTGGCCGGAGTGAAGTTAGAGGGAAAGATGGGTGTTGATGTCGTCTCCTCATACGCTCCCGGAGCCTCGGTGAAGGATCCTTTGATAGAAAGCGGCCCGATTGATCGTTAGGCCGTCTAAGCGACGAGGCAGACTTTTGCTGAGCTGGACGGCGTCCGGCGTGATGGACCTCGCAGTGACCCGCCAACCTCTCTTTCACAACAACATCTCAATCAAAACAGTATTGATTCCCACATCAGGCGCTTGTGATAGAACGTTGCGGATGCCTTTACTCTTGACAGAGCTATGAATAAAAGCGGTTGTCTCTGACTCAGAATAGAGTACATGCTAAACGCGCTGCAGCACCAACACTGACATGTGATGTTATCGGACAAGTGGGGTCATCGCATGTAAATTATGGTGAGTGTAAACAAATGCATTTGCATGTTTCCTTGCGCGTGGAATGCCGGTGTGACAGTAATGCGCTATTACGATGCCATTCATGTAGAGATGAATGAGAGGCCGAACGTAGCCGCATCAAAGGCAATCCATCATAATCTGAGAGGGTCGTGTTAATGTCATCACAAAATGGCTATTGGTGCCAGGAAGGCCTCGGTTTGAGATCAGCTCCCGTACGCCTCCATCTGTCTGTGTGCTCGCTGGCGTGTGCTATTTCTCATTCATCTGCTCTGACTCATCCTTCTAATAACCACCTAGATTTCCTCTCTGAAATAGTTTGCAGTGGTTTTCCTATTGTATGATTAGTCTGCCTGCATCTCTGACTCACTCTGTTTGTTGTCAGAGAAAAGCTTCCCCCAGTTTTGTCTTCTAGCTGGATGACTGCGCATGGTCTCCTGGTCTGTGGCAGGTTGCTTTCTCATCGCACATAGAAGTCATTTTTGTTTCTTAGTCCTCTCATTCAAATATGTTGGAGTGTGTTGTGTGTTGGAGGTTTGTCAGGTACTTTTTTGTATGTTGCAGTAGGTCTAATGTTTGACATTAGTCATAAAATAAAACAGACTTCTTTCTGAAACATAATCACAGCTGTATGCTTTCGAAGAATTACCTTTTGGCTGCCGCTGGGCACTAACAGTAATTTTCCACCATGCGTTTTAGTGAAGAGCAAATGCTGGCTTATTAGCAAAATTAAGCTGCTTTTCAATAAAGGATAGACCATTTTTAGTTTATGGTGCATTATTGTCCTATGGTACTTTCTAAACATAAATCTGCTATTAAAATTCCTATTTTGAATCTATATTATACTTTTTTGAGAGTAATGATACCTTCTTAACTTATTCCCCTTGTATTGTAATATCTTGTTGTATACTTGTATTCTATGCATTTCTGTCAAAATATATTTTTCCATTGTTTTGGTAAGTAAACCTAATGGTCTAAATCCCACTTTCATTCCTGTGGTATATACAAAAAAAACATGTTTTTTATTGCAGGTTCTGCTTTTTTTGAGAGGTGCTAGCTGATATTTCACCTTGTGTTCAGCATCTCACTCTATGAGGTAATCCAAGGCGATGCACCATGCGTTTGGTTGCGTCCACTTTACAGTATTTGTCAGCCTGTAGAAATAATATACATCCAATACCTCTAACGGTGTTTCCTTAAAAAACCATATGAGCCACAAGACAATTGTAATAATCATTTAGTTTGGGTGAAATTAACAACAAAAACAAAACATAGCAGAAGGATTTTCACACCATTTTATTAGCAACAATGTGTCTGTTAGTCATATATTAGAAACAAGGACAGAAACATTTCTGCTGTACTGTACTTAGTCTGAAAAAACAGCTGGATCATAAAATAAAGCAAGAAATTTAAATAGGACAGCAACACTGCATTTCAGTATACACTTGCAATAATATGAATCACTATAATAATAAATTTCTCTCAGAATTCTTTATGGCACAACATTTCCTGTGCAACTATCCCCTCTGTTTAAAGGTAAAAGCAAAGCATTGCGGACTATGTGTGTGTGTGTGAGTGTGTGTGTGTGTGTGTGTGAGAGTTACTCGTGGTGTGGTTACATAAATCTGTTCATAGTCTCATCGTGGGGACGAAATTCACCTCCGCGTAATGTAAATTATTACATTACAGGATGAAGACCGGACGTTGAAGGTAAGGGTCACGTTAAGGTTAGGGTTGGTTGTTAGGGTTCGGGTAAGAGTGGTATCGTTAGGGTAACTTTCAAGAGTGTTAAGTGGAACATAAAATTGTGTGTGTGTGTGTGCACGCTTATGTATGTCATAGTGTATTTGCAGTAAAGCACATGTCACAAGAGGAAAAACTTTTAAAAAATCACTCACTGTTTCACCCTTTTGGAATATAAATGAGCAAGAGAGAGACAGAAGTAGAGAAAGAGCAAGAGAGGGGGAGAAGGAGGAGATACGAGAGAGAATCAAATCAGCTTCAAGCCGCTCACACAACCACAAGCATTTCTTCATGAAATCCAGCATTGATTCATTTCATTCATGAAATGTTCATCCTGTGTCCAAAGAAATCCGCCACTGCTCTTCCCCCCCGTCAGGCCGGTTTAGTCCGGTGCAGAAAACCCAAAACAATCCAGAGTAAGAACTCTTTAAACACCTCAGAGGAGGAAATGTTCCTCAATCCAAGAAGTCGGGTGAGAGAGAGAGAGAGAGAGAGAGAGAGAGAGACTGTGTATGCTATGGCCTGTTAAATATCTATACATGTGCGCTTAAAGGTGAATTGTAACCCATGTATCCACGTGTCATCAAATCAGATGACTGCAGTGAAGGGACCACACCTTTAAACCTCAGTAAAGAACTTATCGATTATCTCACTGTGAAGTTGATGATGTGTTACTCCTCGGACTACAAATCCAACCCCTTCCCAAACATGTTCAAAATGCTATTGCAACCCACCGCTGGGTTCGTATACGTGTAGGGGTGACAGGCTGTTTAATTGTATGGAATAAGAGTCATGGTATAACTCATCGAGTTACACACACACACACACACACACACGCACACACGTGCACACACACACACACACACACACACACATGCATGCAAGCACAGTCACATGAATGCGAGGACCCCCCCCTCCCCCCTTTTGGCACCTTGTCCGCTGCCTTCGAGAACACACAGGCCGGTCTCTGCTGAAGTGGATACTGTACGTACACTTTGCGCGGTCAACAGGCGCTCAGAAAAAAACTGCCTCCCGTCAAACTGCGGGAAGGATGTGGACAACAAGCAGGGATTTTCCATCTTCCGCGAGCCCTTTATGTCATAATATATCACGGCCTAAGTTAAGTCGATCTGTAATGCCAGTGGGCGGCAGCTAAAACATGGCGTCGCTTTCCTGCACTGGTGGTAGTGATCGCTGTAATCTGTGGATGGAGGAACAGACCGATCATCCCATCATAGGAGACAGAAACACTGGACTTCTGGGATCATATTAGCAGCTATGGCAGAGAGGAAATCCCCGCCGATTATGTCATTTCGACATGGCAGGAATCTGTGTATCTTTCAGGCCACGAGTACAAGAGTCCACAGGAAGTAGGGACACACAAACATCATCAAAGCGTGAAACAAATCCCATTCTTAGTGTTACAAAAGAGCTATTGAACAATACAAAATAATGTAATCAAGAGGTTCACGTCATTGTTGAACTTAATACTTTTGACTTAACACATTTGAACTACTTTAAACTCTATAGTGGCCCAAGTGTACGTCCTGGACCTGAGCGTAGAATCTGTAGATCCCGTCCCGAGAGCCATCTGATTCCTCCCTTCAACAAGAGGTGACCAGTGGAACGGAAACAGGCCGGCTCAGAGCATACTGGACTGGACTAAACTGGTGAGACGGAAACCCAGTTTCAAAGCGGCCATCGCGGTTCATCTAAGCTCGGATGAGTTTGCACCAAACTCGCCCGGGCTAAACATCAGTGCTGATGCTGCAGCTGCGGGTGAACATGTCCCTCATGGTGACCGACCGGCCGAGGTTTGGTTTACGGTAGTTTGAAATGTTCACAGGCACCGGTAAGTCCAGATCCTGCTGCTGCACGCTGCGGTAGCTGATCCGCTCACCTCCGTTCCTCAAGCCATCTGGTTGATGGTGGATCTGCGGCTGAGCGGGGGGCTGGAGGTAGAAAGGCAGGTCATAGTGCGTACAGGACGGACAGAAGGTCTGCGAGCGCGTCAGTTTCCTGGCCAGCGGAGGCGTGGAGAACAGCGCGGGGTCATTGGGGATGGAGGAGGCGGCGGCCGTCGCCGCCACAATGTTGTGGTTGGAGTGGACCGGTGGTAGGCGGGACGTTACGGCAAAGTCTGGCTCCTCCTCCTCCGACTCGGACTCTTCCTTCTTGCAGCAATAATACTGGCGGTGGGAGAGAGATGAAGCAGAGCAGAGATGAGGTGAAAGAAAGGAGGGGGAGAAAAGGGAAATATTAAAAATGATCTAATCTGTGAAGGAAAGAAGAGGGGAGTTAATTGGACGCATAACAGAATTTGAATGAACAATAAAGAGAAAGATAAGAGAAATGAAGTGGCATTCATCACACTGAAATGTCAGCATGGCCAAACACAGCACAGCAGACCCTTTGGCAAATTAGCTTACACGCAGTATTGGTCAAATAAAGTCATTGCCAGCGTCTTTATTCTAACAATTATGTGGTACTGTTATTTTGCATATTGAGTGGGAGAAAATGTCAAACAACACGCAATATAACATGCATGTAGTCTAAATTGATGTATCCTCACATTTATCAACCAAGTAAGATTTGTCTGGTTTGCACACTGAATGCGTCTTTGGAGAAAATCACAATCGAACCCCCCTTCTGCCTATTTCCCGAAACCCACATGATCTTGTATAGGTGGTTATATGCGTTGCCTCAGTAATGCTGCATGTGTCCTACAGTAGCATTCCAGAAAGGTTTTGGTCTCAGATTATTGATTTTTATCGTGCCAAATACTCAACAATCATAGTTAAAAAAGATATTCTCCACTTTTCAGTTTGGAGTTTCTATTTCTGAGCAACAAACTATTTCCTGGCCTCCTGCCAACTTTTGTGCATCATATTTTTGCAGTAAAAAATATAACAATATAACAATCCCTAGTTGATGATTAAGGTGGTAAATGTCTGTGGCCCGTTCTCGAATTGTTTGCCATTTGTAGCCATTATTTGAATATTAATTAACTAATTGTAAAACAATTATATGATTCTCATGTCTCTTGATCATAGAAAAATTCTTCCAATAAGAAACGGACTAAAATATAATCAGTAGGTTCAAATGTAACCATATTTTTGCATTTTATGTTGCTAATATTGTATTGAATTTTAATGGGATGGGCAGTTGAAAGTCCAGGCATCGTATTGAACAGTGGATTTGTCAAGTGTAGCAGTGAGTATAGAGTATAATAAAAAACAAATCCACATGCCACAATCCACAAACTTGGTGTTATTGGTGGGATGGTTCAACCAAACTATTAAGTTAAGCCTTAATACGCATTCCTGTTTATTAAGCATTATGCATTCTATAGATGCCACAGCGCCTGTCCAAGACCAGTGATACGAAAAGGAAGTGTGCAACACAACTCATGTGAGACAAAGCATTAGAAAATATTGATGTTAGTGCAATCTTGGATTTGATTCCACGTGGGAGTTTTTTCTTCATTAATGTTACTACAGTATGAGGAAACCTTTACCTGGTCATGAAATCTTCAATATAATACTGATCCGTCTATGCGACTTACATAAGTAAATAAGCCCCTGCTGGGAGTCAACACCGACATCACGCTGTTGCCTTCTAAACGGAAGGGAGGTGCGAGAGAACCGCAATCAGGACTGCAGGGAGGAGACCGTCAGACCCTGCTGCAGTAAAATGAAAGTTTTTTTTTAAAGGGGTTCTGGTGCTTCAAAAACACTCTGAATCTAGCAAAACAAAAAAGGGAAGTTCTTCATAGTAGCTTTAAGTATAGGCTTTAGCCGTATGAAATAGAGCAGGCCATGTAGGTCGTTGGGACGGTCCGACCACCACTTTGTTCCAGGCTCTCAGGAACCAGGGGACAGATCATTGTAGCTATAACTCATAGCTTTTTACTTCTATGTTGGTGTGTTTGTTTGGAGTCTTAAAAACAATCGAAAAAGTATGGGTTGTTCTTCTACATTTTAATGCTTGTGCAGATCCTAAAACATCCTGAAAAATTGGACATATATATTATATATATATATATATATATATATTATCCATGGTAGCTGAAAATTAACAGAATTGAGCAGCTCGGGACTAATAACGCAGTGCTATGCTCTAGGACATCCCTTACTTGCAGCTCTGCAGACGTTCACAGGAAAAACAGTCTGTGGCCTCACCTGCAGCCTACAGTAGCACAGTACTGCGATGATAAGGAGTAATATAACCGTAGCTAGAATTCCACCAGTGATGACCACTGTCCCGGCTGTCATTCGAATAGCTCTCCATCAACAGCCTGCAGAGAGCAAGAGAAAGGAAAGGAGAGGAAAAGAGGAGAGGAGAGTGTTAAAGGAATGACACAAGAGAAAATGCACACAATTAATCAACACAGAGGCTTCATTAAGTAGATTATAACTGTGTCTCAGCGGTGCTTATTGAATTATCCAGCAGTTAGGGGAGACGTAATAATATCACCCTGCAAAGGATGCTCATAACTTTGACGGGATCTCAGGCTGGACTGTAGAAAAATGTGAGATTGAGAGGGAAACCGGTGCATGAGCAGAGGTAGAGAGGAATATGATGAAGAGTAGATATGAAAAGGAGGGAAAAAGAGATGGAGGTGATTAAGATGGTGTGAGAGATAGATGGGCAGAGGTGAGATAAAAACAGTGGGCGGATGGAAAGGAAGGAGAGTGGAAAAGATGAAGAATAGTAATAATATCAATCACAAAGAATGGCGGTTTCACAGTTAGTGAAGTATGTGGTGAAATAATCGGCCCCTTCTGTGTTTCCCAAGTTACAATGAAACAGCATTGCTTACTTAATTAGATACATCTCTTGATGAAACAGGGATACTTTAAAAGTCCAGAATGAGGGAATATCAGATTAAGGAGAGAAAAACTATTTACATCAGAATCAACAATTATCAGATAGAAGAAGCAGAAAGCAGCAGTTGTTCCGTTTAATGCACTGTGCAAACTGGACAGAGAGGAATATCATGACCTTCATTGCATCAATCGGTGGGAAACATCCAACCGGACTGCTGGGAGTGAACTTTGAACTCTGACCTTAAACCAAAGGTCACAACAAAGACAAATTAAGACGTTGACCTGAGCGCTTCAAGCTCATATTCACTAATCTCTTCAAAATTACATGTCCAGACCTACATTTACTGTTGTGTATTATTTATTGTTTTTTATGTGATTATGTTGTTGTTTTTTGTTACTGCAAAGATTACATGTTTCGTTTGTATTCACATTTTTGTACGCAGATGGAAACGACAAGGGAGGATTGCTACAGACGTCAGAAGAACATTCGAGCTTGATTGACTGGAGACGAACTGACCCCATTCTCACATTATTAAATCAACGTTATCCGTTAATTACTTCTTTTCAGTCCCTATCTGGATTACAGGCTGAAGTCTGGGGCCTAAATTATTTTAATATTCGTTGTGTCATCCAATTTGTCAAAGTAAGTATTTCTTTCGGCACATCCCTTCACCGTAAATTATTTGAGGCTGTCATAACATACAAACACATTACTACAGCTAGAAGAATTATAACACATTATGATCCCTGCACAAAGAGTGATTGGAAATTATGAAGAAGTATGATTTAGAGATTATTATTACAGGAACAACCTCAGGATTGCATTTCATTCATCTTATTTGAATTTTTTACTAAATATTGCACACTCCAACGAACCAATTACAGGTATAATAGTGTTTTTTAAGTAAACAATGTTAAGGTTAAGAGTTGAGGTCTGTGAACCATATTGCTTGATTAAATTGGACAGAAATTAAATAAGTTACCAATTAAACATTTGACAAAAGCAGTAAATAGAATTTTCCTGAAATCCATTCAGAAGTTTAGTTTTCTCCTATCGCATTACTTAACATGGTTAGTGTTACTGTCACCAATTTCGGCAGACAATTAGAAAACAAACAAGAGACATAAATAGGTTGTCGTTCGGCGCACAGGTTGAGTAACATTCTTACATATTTTGGGAAAACCCCGCGGACCCTTGACAGACGTGGGTAGAGACTCTTTTTCTCTTCATTACATCCACAATCTGGAGGTGCCATTGGCCCACGCATCACACTGCGCTGTGGGTAATTGCCCAAAACCTAAAATAGGACACAACAAATGGCCCCGTGTGGTCAAGATGTCGCTCAACTGGGACCGTGGACGAACCCTAAAATGGAGATTGTGTAAAAAAAAGTCCTTTGAATCATTCTGAGGTAAACAAACAGTCGTACTATGTCCCACCGAGCTCGCAATTTACACCAAGTTTGACCTCCTTGAGGTTGTAGTGGTCTCCATCCGCCTACTCTACTCTACTGTAGTGTGTATCATTCACTAAGTGACAGCTGACCTCCTCAACCAGTAACACCTCTAAACCATGTTGGATTCCTCTGTGGCAAACGTGTCCCAACCGTCTCAGTGCTCATTTCGACATGTTTCTCCGGAGACGCTCTATGAAGTTAGAATGGATCAGACTGTCTGTGCGGCAGCTATCTGCTCCACAAACACACAACGCAGCCGCTCCTCCCTCCGGCTGGAACACAGCTGGACTCTAATCCAATCTGCCCGCCGTCCGAATCAATACACCAGCGTCACTGCTTCTCAGTTGGGAGGACGAGGGAAATGTGGTGACTCGGGGATGGTCTCTGGTGTCGGGGGAAATGAAGAAGGTGGAGTTTGAGCGCTTGTCTGACCCTTAGGGTGAAGCACTGGGTCATGGACGTAATCCGCCCCTTTTACAGCAGCCACATTGGCGTGTCCAAGCGGGGTAAACACGGGTGTAATTCATCAAACTGATGATGGTCCAGTTTAGTGGCACAGAAATTCCAATGATTCAGCACGCGCATTATCAGGGCCCATTAAGTTGCCGGGGCACAGCTTAATGGAAACGGGCCGTGCTGTATTGTGATCAATTACACCAGTGTTTACCCTGCAATCGCATGTAAAATGTCTGCTTCAAAAAGAGCCTCTATCCTGCAATCCATTATCATGTAATTGCTCAGTTAGAGCTGTCTTTAATGTCAATAATGGATTGAAACTAATTACTCCTTTGTATGAATAACAAGGAATCAAAAATAGATCATACCAATCAACTATTTTTTATACTTAAGCTAGTCGACCAACTCTGCAATTCCCCTCATTTGAATGGTTTTGGTTTGCTCTCACTGCTTCTATCAGAGTTGAGACAAGATATGAAATGATATTTGGGATAAAAAAAAACTCATAGCTTAAAATGTAACGGCCCCTTTGTGCATACAGATACCGAGGCCCTTTTTCACACATATTGAACACAAACAATGAAGAATTGCTTTATTTCAAAAATGTAAATGATCATTCATGAACATTTAAACCTGTCCATGTTATAAGCAATATTTCCTGTGGTGGTATTATAATTAGAAAATTGGTGCTACAAAGTACTAGTGACAAATAAGTGCACACAAATGAGTGCACCCACATAAATAGCATATCCAAAACACACACACACACAGAATTACATTATGCAGGGATAAAACACAAACAGTAACAGAAGAAGAATATTGAGCTTGTATGGAGTGTCTCTGCATTACAAAAAAAACTACTCAAAACTTGGCAAGCCTGCAGACACAAGCAGTGACACATGAAAAGTCATTAGTCATGACACAAAGAGTGTCTTAAACATCCTCCAGTGTGTACACACACACACACACACACACACACACACACACTCAGAGTACATGCAGCATTCGTTGCTGTACAGGGAAGGCAGACAGTGTTTATCTCTTAGGACCCTCTTAATCCGCACAGTGTGAGGGATGTGTTGCAGCGAAGCGGTGAACAGTGTTAATTATTTAACCACACACACACACACTTCAAACTTCATTGAAAAAGAGCCTCGGAGAAATGCAAACATGTCTGCTCAGCTTCTTTTGCTGGTGTTTGTTCACGGGAATGACAAGAGGTTAGGAAGTAGAAGAGGAAAAGCAGTGGGCGCACGCACACACTCACACAAACACACACTAACACTCACAGGCAATAATTTCAGTACTAGCTAACATGCTCAGACAGCGGGCTTCGGAATGAATGGCCACGCTTTGATGAAACATGGCAGGGATCACAGCAGAGGTCTTGCTGGGAATAATGGCTGTTGACAGGCTTTCGGCAGGATGGAGGAGAAGCGCGTAGTAGGTGGTGGATCCGAGTCACACAACAAGGAACAATAACGCGTCACCACAACAATGGGGTAAGCCTCATTACCGCTGTGGCTTTCAAAGAGGGAATTTCGCACATACATCTGCCGCCACATCCAAAGACGCAGTGAATTCACGCATGCATGGGCCCACGGAGGTAAGGACACACCCCCCCCCCAAAAACCGTATCTGTTTTTAAACGTTTTTTCAGGGACGGCGTCCAGCTGCTGTTGCTGAGGTTTGTGTGCAAGTTATTCGATAACAGAGCTCCAATCTGATAATACTAAGAAAGACACAATGAAACCTTCTTCGGGCAAAATCAGTTTAATTACAGCGCTTTGTCCTCGTTTGGCCCACCCTCTAAAGGACTGCAATCAGAGAACTCAACTAGTGTTCGCCAAAAATAATGAATAACTTACAAGTCTCCCGCTACATCGATCTCATCAGAGGAAATTAAAAAATGTTTCAGGTATTCAGATATCCATTATGCAACATTCATCACATCTATTATCACTTACATGTTGATGAGTAATGCACCATCATGAGGATAATGGAGTGCCACTGTGATCCACTTTGTACACTTCATTAATGTTCCTTTTGAGCACAAGCCACCCTGCTGTGATACGCCGATGATACAGACGTGCAGCTTTAAAGGAAGAATTAAACTTTCTGGGCTCGTTCACTTTCCTGCTTCGAGTTCAATGAGATCATCGGCACCACTGCAGGGTTTGTGAGTTGGAAGCGTGGAACTACTATAAAGCAGGGGTGCGGTTAGCTTAGCTTAGCATAAAGGCTGGAAGCAACTGGGACCAGCTTGTCCAACTCTCACCAAAGTTCACAAATACGCATAGCGTAGTGTATTTCTGAGAAATGTTAATACTTTTTAGTAAAAAAAATTGATACGCGCGTAGATCAGAGGATCAGTTTTTTCAACATCTTTTATTCAAAATAAAGGAAATTGAATAGATTCTAATCCAGTTGATTTGCCCGCCAAAATATTCTGAATACATACATAGAAAATAATTTAGAATACAAATTTGACCAAAGCTTATGTGCAAGTGCAAAAGTTCCCAAGGAGGGAGAAGACAAGTTCACTACATGTCAACATGAAAGTAGAAATTAAGTCAATAAAAATGACTTTTACAACAGATGCTGCAACATTGATTTAACTAGATGTCCATTAAGACTTAATGCAAGTAGTGATGTAAACTCTGAAAAGCTTACAAATTCCTCCTTCATCCTTGCCATAATATTATCCTCTGTGGCTGCATCGACCCCCCTTCATTCTCCCCTCAGGCTCAGTCTCACTGTGTTCCAGGATAACATTTCACCAGGCAGACCAAAAAATCATTTTGTTTCTTAGTGTCCCTGCGCTCGACTGCTACCTCATTCTTCCGCTGAAAGGCAAGGACGAGCTCGACCTTAAATCTGACCTTGAATCGGGTTCCAGGGAAAGCCCAAAGTCTATAGGACATAATGTGAGAACATGAGGTTGTAGAATGAAGAAATCTCTTAGCCGTGTTGTGTAGCAATGAT
Organism: Gasterosteus aculeatus; assembly: GCF_964276395.1. Taxonomy (NCBI): domain Eukaryota; kingdom Metazoa; phylum Chordata; class Actinopteri; order Perciformes; family Gasterosteidae; genus Gasterosteus; species Gasterosteus aculeatus. The sequence goes on along the minus strand of NC_135702.1, from coordinate 9,141,898 downwards.
TAAAAATAAGGAGTAGTTCTTTCTCTTTCATTACCCGGAAAACGGGTCTGTAATTATGGCCCCTTTGTGGATGATACATCATACAAACGACTCTCGGCTAGTATGAATATGAAACCACGAGGACATTGGAAAGCAAAGAAACGCTGACCTGGGGCTCTCTCCATTTAATTACACACCTCACTAAATGTCCCTCATCCATCCAAATGACCTTGTTCTGTTGCTCCGCAGTTCAAACGGCGTGCTGATGTAACTTTAAACGTGATATTCATGCTCTGCATGACTGACGTAGCACATCCTTCCTTGTCCGAAACTATTTTTACCTTTTTTTTTTATAGTTGCCCCAATCCATTAATAGAAATATTTGATAGTCACAACAATATGACACAATCAAAAGGTAGAAAATTAAGCCTTTCCAAAGGAGAATGACATGTGCAGAGTCTGAAAAGAAATGCCACTTTCTGATTAAACATCTGAAGTTAACAATGCATTCAAAACAAAACGTAAAACAAACCCTGCAGGTCACAGTGTCATGTAATCTCCCTCTTAACTATAAATCTCAGCATGCATAATCGGCACGGGGTCTGTTATAACTGTCTTCTGCCGGCAACTCACCGCTTGGAACAGAAACGTAATGGAGGATGGATTGTTAACTAGTATTGGCTCCTGGACAAAGGTTATGAGGAAGCTTCTGCTTTGTAGCATCAGTTATCATATAGAGGCTCTCGTGAGGCTAGTGTAAAAGAAGAGATCATGGGCGTGTGACCAAAATATGACCAAAAAACATAAATTCCGTCTGCCGGGAAAACCTGATTTTTGGGAAAAATTGTCTTGTCCCCTGAATAGTTGAAGAAAATGAGCTTTCACTTTCAAATAACCTCAAAATAATTGCATATAATCACATTCAATCAATCTGCCATTGCACTTCCTGCTCCTCCCCTCTGCCATGCCGTGTTCTACCCTCTGCTGTGCAAATAATACCAATAGTCTGTATGTGGCAGGCTATAATCTTGGCACCAGCACGGAGCCGAATTTGGCTCAGAGACATAACAGTTCTTTGAACTTTACAGTTGATGGATTGAAAACCGGTTCTTAGGCTCTTAAAAAGTTAGGCTCAAAACTGAGGGATGCCAGCAATGAAAAGGTGTCTCTCAAGGGGGGGCTGTTCAAGGGCTTTACAAATAATTGACAGTTACGCAATGTACCTTAATATTTAGCAAATTTCAATCACTTAAAACAATAATCCTACTTAAGAGAGGACAAAGATGAGACGTACATGCCTGTCTATAGGGGACAGTGTCACTGCCTCTGCTGCTACCTTGAGAATCACACTGAGTCGGACACCTCAGAAACTGCAGCCAGGTCAGCTACGGAGGCTCATGGATGGATAAATGTCAGCTCGGTGCTTCAAGGGCATTAGACATGGTAATGAAGCAACACCCTGCATGATAACAGACCAACTCGAGAATGCAGATAGAAAGTGTGCAGATCTCTCAATATGTCCATATAAGTCATTGTCCACATATTTGTTCGTCTGCGTGTGTGTGTGTGGGTGTTATCTCAGGTGAGCAGAGAAGTCACACACACGCGCGCACACGTATTTCAAGCAACTTGACTCCAATAGCGTGGAATACAATTGCTGTTTCCGCTTAGTGCCACAAAAATAGAAGCTATAAGAGCAGAGCTACAACTCGACAGCACGTTTCAAGGAAATATATTTTCCACAGAAAATAAACATGCGTTTATAACGAGATGTCAGTCTGTCTACTGCAAACTAGGCAAACTCTCAATAAAAAGATTAACAATAATGCAAAACAAATCTCCGCACAGCCTTGGCAACACATCATTTTGTATTCTATTCTAAGTCGCGCCTGTCTACTCCTGGTTCATAAGTTCAGTATCAAGTGTGCTCCTGAGGAATCACAGCGACGGAGGAGACAGTTTGTTGTGACACTCAGAGCTCCGTTAGGTCTTTGTGGGGGGAAAAACGCTAATCACGACCCCGTGCTGAGTCTGCCCCTGTGACTGGTGAATACGTTATAGGCAAATCACTCAAAAGTCTAATGATAAGCAGGGACACACGCGGCATGCACGCGCTCTCTCTTTCTATCGCTCCCTCACACACACACACACACACACACACACACACACACACACACACACACACACACACACACACACACACACACACACACACACTCTATGGTCTGCTCAGGGGAATGCAGTGTCCTGAAATAAATTAAATTCCTTTTCCTCTTTCTGAATTAGATAAGACACCGTTAAATTAAATTTGCTCTCTGACACTTGACAATGAGATTATTCTAATTTTAGAATTTTTTTCCTGACTTCGCCGTGGTCCACATCATTTTAGCTGTAGGTGGTTTGCTTTGTTAGTTTGGGCCTAATGGTGACAACGTGTGTTTTTTTTTAATCGCTCTCAGATGAGCCGCCAAATTGACCCACGTGGCATAATAGGCGTGACGCGTAAAGCCAGTAAACGTGCAAAAAATACCTGTTTGGAGACATCTGCCGAGTAAGCTTAAACAATGCATTTCAAAACACAGGTTCTGTTTGGCTTCTTAGCTTAAGTGCTAAGCTGCAGCTTTACTTTGGGCTCGTCTCTCTTTCTCTTTACAGTAGATCACATTAAAAACCCGAGAAACACTTTTTCCAAGTTTGTAGCCAGTCGGCTCAGAAAAGACGACCTCCTTGGCCCCCTGCCAGTGACACGCTTCACTTTTTGACATCTCCCCCCCCCCCCGCTGCAACGATCCGTTGCCTCTGTGTCAGTCTCCTCTTTTTGCTTTTATCTTTCCTTGTGCATTGCCTCCAATTTTCTTTGCCGTCTTTGTCTCCCTCCCCGTTCTTCGCCCCTCTTACGCTCTGCCTGTCCAGCTGATGCGCAGCGCCTCGGGGAGCACGAGCAGGCCTCCGTTTCAAACACCACTCTGAACGGCAGTGCCACTCACCAGCCGAGGCGGCGCCTCTGACTCGCGGATCCCGGTGTGCCTCACTTTGCATCCATTTAAAGCGGAGTGTGTCAGGCCAGCGATGGTATTTACAAGTAGTAGCAATACTCACAGGAGTCCCAGGTGACTTGGACTTTACTACATAGTTGAAGTGCCGATGAAATCCTCCCACAGCTGTGGCACACTGCCGAATGCAATGTGGGAAATGATACCCACAGATAATAACGGGCACATACATACATTGTATCACACACAACATTTGTTGTTTGTTTTAATTGAATCACTAAAAAGGTTGGGTAGGTGAGGCTTTCATCCGACCAAGGCCTCTGGTGGCAGTGCATGTCACAACTAATGTCTTTGAGAACAAAGACGGTCAAAATCATACAGTTTTATTGCCAGCAGTGACTGTTGATTTCTTCTGACCGTTCGGCGGACTTCAAAATGTAAAAACCTCTGTCAGAGAAAAACAGAGAGAGAAATACTAAAACCTCAAATGGATGATATTTCCAATATTGTGCTTGACTGACAAATATATGACCCTTTGCATGTGTGCTTTTAAAGGTCTAAAGGTCCAGACAGGAGAAGGAGTGGACATGCAGGTCAACATTGGGGATGTAAGTAAGATGGTAGAAAGAAGGCCCAGATGGAGAGGGAGAGAGACACAGAGAGAGAGAGAGAGAGAGAGAGAGAGAGAGAGAGAGAGAATGAGGGGGAGCGATAATAGGATTTAACAGGAAGAAATGGTTGACTATGGAAATATTTAGAAAGCTCATAGCTGATAGACTGCTAGAGAGTAACGGTCAGCGCTCAAGAGGCAGTGTGTTTGAATGTAGGAACGGGCCTTCAGTTACTATGGCGACAGGGCTATTACAGACTGACATTTAACCATCGCCTTCTCTGTGTCTTGAGTGGGTGGTTTACGCTTATAACTTCCAGCCTCGTGTACTGGGAGGAACTTTTCCCCGCTTACTCACTCTATGCTAATCTCTGAGCTAGTCAGCCAAGATGCAGAGATGCAAAATTAGATGCAGCACATCGGAATGAGAGGAATTCATGAATGAGAATGTTTCCTCTCATGTGCATTTCTGGTGCGATCAACGCTTAAGGCAGAGTACGTCACGACCTTGCTGAACTCGCTTGTTCTTGATTTATTTTTTACTATCCAAAGGGACCACTTTGACGTTTCTTAGTCCCCGATCTAACATTAACTTTGCTGTTACCATTATGATTGCGTGGGTTAAAGTTAAAAGGTAATAAGAAGGCCCCTGGGCGAGTTGGTTGTACTACACCAACACGCCCTGCATTCATAGACATACATCATGTGACCAGTGATGTAATCTTAGATCAAGATGTTGTAATCTTAAGGGAATGATGGACGCAACTATAGAAATAAGGCCCATCTTGGAAAAAGAAAACATGCTTTTCGTGCAATTGTTGCAAGTCACAGACACACAATGACGCGGCGGCCAGGGATGACGTACAACAAGTGAAGGACACGCAGCTTCGCCTCCACCCTCTTCCTGTTAGTCTTCCCCACCTCCCTCATTTCCCTTCTACTATTTGCAATGAGCTTCAGGTTTTTTTTTCTACCATCACTCATCGGGATGAGGGCAGCCGACCAGCGGCCTGCGAGTGTGTGTGTGCGCGTTGGTTCCGTTGTCTGCGTGGGCAACCGTCTGTGCGCGAGCGTTGTAAGTGTGTGAACATGTCAGGGTCTAGCTGCGAGGGAGGGGGGGGGGGGTAGGGGGGGAGGGGCGGCGTGAGGTGCTGCTGAGATGGGAGGGAAGGAGAGACGGGTGGAGGAAGGGAGAAAACGGGTGGTGACTGCTTAACGTGATCATTGAGCAGCCATGTTCCTCCCCCCCCCCCCCAGTCTCAATCCGTCCGCTGTGCTTCTCCCATCTCCTCTCCATCTCCATCATGACTCCCCTTCCCGGCTTGTGCATTTTAAAGGTAATTAAGCTGATATGTGAGCAGTGAGCACATTTTAAATGTCCACAAAAAAAAAGAATGGGATATGCTGCCTCTATAATTGCATTCGCTGTTAGGTGGTGGTGTTTAAACCTCCTCCTCCTCTTTCCCTTCCCTCCCTCCCTATTTTACATGCCTCCATCTCCCTACACCCTTCTTCATCTTTTTTCATCACCCATCCGTCTTTGAAATGTTCTTTCTTCCGTCCTACTCATCTGCTTGTCCTTCAACTCTCTCTCCCTCCCTCTGTCTCTCACCCTCCCTCCCGCTGTAATGACTGAGAGGCTGCAGACCAGCAGCAGCAAGCAGACACGAAACACACACAGTCACTCAGCGCTCCGAGGGGCACTTGAGTGTGTGTGTCTGTGTGTGTCTGTGTGTGTGTGTGTGTGTGTGTGTGCGTGTAGTTTGGGGGTGTGGAGCATGGCTGGTCTCCCGGGGGGCCAAGGTTGTTTCGAGGGTCACAGAGGAAGTCGCTATGGGAACAACAAGTCCTGCCTTGTGTTTCATTGTTGTAGGCACCGTAAAATATATGTTTTTGCGTGTTATTAATTTCCTTTGACGTCCACAACATGAATTAAGTCCCAGAAGTTATTCCCTACACAAGCTGTAAGTCATACTGTCTTAAACTATATAGTAAGCTATGGTATGTGTTTAAAATGGTTATTGTAAAACATAGGCAACGAACTGAACGTGAAAATAACAGCACCGACGTTGCCACATAATTCATTGTAGCAACAGCAGAGAACTCGCTGGTATCAATCAGAGTAAGTGTGGAACCTTCAGGCGTCTTCGCCCCCGGGAAATTAAAGGAAAGACCTACATCAACCATGGAATGGCTCAACGAGCCTCCAGAGTCCTGCTGTACCGGAGGGATGAACGACATTCTGCAAAAAGACACATCCTCCACTTGGTGTTTTGAAGGCGGGGGGGCATTGACATGCCTTCAGTGACCCTTCGTGGGCGCATCTGCATCGCTCATTTACTCGTGTTTCCTCTTGAATTTGTCGCACAACCTGTGTGTAAGGAAAATTATTTGGGGGTCTGACATCTAAATCACAGCTGCTGATACACACGAACAGTACAGAATAATGGATGTATTTCCTTTGGAGGCTAAAGTGCGCAATTGAGCCTGAGCGGGGGTCGAACTTTGCACGGAAATGACAAAACAGGGTCCCGCTCCCTTCACAGATCGGGATGTTGCTTGACTTTGGTGGGAAAATTAGGATCTCATAAGAACGAGAATCCGCTAAATAAATTGGTATCACTTTACTTTCCAATCGCGGCAGTGTGACATATTGCGTTGAGCAAAACACGTCTCAGCAAATGATCCCTGAGATTCTCACGCTCCATCCCTTTAATATAACATAACAAATGACAAATTCGAACCGTATAACAAATTCACAATTACGCTTATGACTCGCAACTACAGAGTTCAGGAGTTATCATCAGGTGGATTGTGCAAAAAGTCCAATTTGCTGGTCCCCCTGTTTTCCACCCTCTGTATACGTAAGAAGCAATGTACTCTTTCAAGCAACTTGATGCGCACATCTTAGCTTAACTTCTACATCCACCAAGTGACAACAGTGTTTTGAAAACACCCAGCGGGTGGTGGTTTGCCTCCTGAAATATTTGTGTAGTTTCAACCACATCCAAGGGGGATGCTTTCCCCGTGCTGCATGCTTAATGCTGCTGGAGATGCATTTCCACTCTGCCTAAAAATATCTGGGGCGAACGGCTTGGACGTGACCGTGGCCAACAGTTGGTGACAGAAGCTGTGGCTCACGAGCCACGCTGTTTTGTCAGCATGTGGCGAGCCGGTCGAGCCAGCGAGTCTGTCATACAAAGCTCTGAACCTCTCCTTTTATCCTCTTCTTCTCATCTCAACTCCCTGTTTGTAGAGCCGTATCCATTACCGCATCACGGTTCGGTTAACGCTTCTACAAACACACTGTGCACAATAATGTTGAGTTTATGGAGGGATGTGATGAATGATAAATGGTCTGCGTGAAATAATTCAGAAAACAAGTGTGGTTCTCTCCATGGTGCTGAAACTCATGTGCTTCAGTCAGCCTATCCATCTATCCGTTTATCCATCTATCCATCCGTGTATCCATCTATCCGTTTATCCATCTATCTAACAAGAATAAGAGTCAATTTCTCAATTGCATGCATGACTCAACAAGCAGATGTATCCGTAACACCCATCTAAAAGACCCAGGGAAGGGCAAGTGAACGTATCTGCAGGCGCAATGTTATTTATTAGAGTGTGAGGACTCTTACCTCCAGAGATAAGAGGAATTCACCGGGTCACATTTAGGGTGGCGGCGGCTCCTTGGAGCTCAGGTTCCGAGCTCTGCTGGTTGTACTTTGTTGTCAACCTCAGTCACTTAATAATGAGGGCAACAGCACACACAAAAAAGCCCCAAATGTCAGCAAAGTAATCAGCCAAACACTGATGTGTGACAGCTATCGAAGTAATGGAGCTGACTTAAGTAGAAATAACCCAGGCTGGGCCTGATCCGCTTTAGTTGTTGTAAAAAAAAACAGTATAAATAAAAATAAAAAAAGACCAAACGTAATACACGTCCGTTGCGAAATGTTCCTTATTCTCTGCTGCCAGACTACTTTTCCGGGCACATCCTTGGCGTGCAAAACGTTTTCCTGTCCAATTCCAGACTCGAAAGAAAGACTAAAAAACACCCCAGAGACCAGAAGGAAAAAAAAAACCCAATCTCCGTGGAAACGACGTGGGAGCGACGCGCAGTTCCATCCACCGCTCGTCTGGAGTTGTTCGAGCAGCAGAGACTACAGCGCACCCGACAAAATAAATCACTCCTACGCAAACATCATCATCACCACCATCGGCAGCATGTGTGTCGGAGGAGGAGACCGGAGGACAAATCTCGACATCTCCATTTAAAAAAAACAAAACAAAAAAAACAACTGCCACCGTCCGACTGGGGGGTCGAGGTCAGCTGTTCGCTTTGCACCGTCGCTCCGGGTTCCTCCGACTCGACGCGTCGACTTTTGTTTCTCCTTCTCCTTTCAATTCTTGCTATCAAAATGTATTCGTCTTATCTCCTGCCTCCCGCCGGGGTGTTTCGCTCTTTGCGCCTCATGTTTGGCGAACAGCAACGCGCGCCCAGTCGCTGCGGGGCCACGACGTGTCTGCAGCTTTTGCTGGTCCTGCTAGAATAAAGGCTGTATATATTTGATGCACGAGGTTTTTTTTGTGTTGGGTGGGCGCGTGAGGGGGAGGTAGGGAGAGGGGGGGTTATTTGCCGGTTTCCGCAGAGCGTGCACGTGCGGCGCCCCGCGACGACGTGTTCTCGTGCGTTTTGAATGGAGACGCGGCTCCCGGTGCCTGCAGCGACGCGGCGAGGCAACGCGACCCGGAGAGATGGCGCGTTAGTCACGGGCTCAGAGCGGCTGTAGGTGGTGGAGGAGAGGGGGGAGGGGGGCTTAAAGGGATTGAGTGATGCTGTATTTTTAGATCGGGGATGTGCCTGTGACATTTACACATCGCCATCGAAACAATTAGAAACCATAAAGGTCGCCATCAAGATAAACAGCCGAAGAAATAAAGAGATACGTGCAGCGGGGATGGAGCGGAGAGAGCAAGTGCACCTTTAGTCCTCTAACAAAAGTCTGCAAATGTACAAACAGGAGACCCTCACGCAGCCACTGGAGATTAAATGTGACAAATCAGTACGTCCTCCTTGCCATATATACTGTATCTTTGACAAGCAACTCTATAAAGTCCAAAGTGGAAAAGCAAACAGTCCCTCTGTCTTGAACAAAACGTTTATGAAATTAGCAGCAGACATAATGAATGCAAACTGTTACTACTTTTGTCCTCTCTCTCTCTCCCTCTCTCTCTTTTTTCACCCATTTTCAACTTTTCGCTCATCATCATCATCATCGCTCATCATCTCTTCTTATTACTCAATCCACCACTACAACGACTCGCCCATTCAGATCAGAAGAAGGGGCAGTTCGAGGCAGCGTTAAGAGTAGCAGAGTGAGTTTTCATTGCATTCATTATTCAAACACCCAGAAGTGGAGATTAGTGCACTTTGAGAGTGGGCTGCTGTAAAATATTTATATCAGTAGAGAATGAGATGGTTAGATTTGTCATGTTGATGTCAACTCTGCTTTTATCCATTCTGTGTGTGTGTGTGTGTGTGTGTGTGTGTGTGTGTGTGTGTGTGTGTGTGTGTGTGTGTGTGTACATTCACATGCTGGGGGAGGGAAGCTCATATGCTGAGATAAGTCAACAGCAACATTTGAATTAAGCTTTGATTTTTGGTTTATTTTCAGAACGTGAACAGTGACGTCAAATAATATCATCCACCTTAACAAGCTGCTTTAACAAACAGGAAAACTGGCCATCTGTCGTGGGCCCCGTGAACACTACGGGTGTCCCATAATATGGTATATTGCTGTGTGACGTGCTGACTTTATCAATCTACTTTTTGTGGTTCTATTAAACTACAATGTTACATGAATCTCACAACCCAGCCTTGAGCAAAGTTGCAAGGAGCAAAATACAAAATAAAGTTGTGCTTTGATGCATTACTGCAAAACGGTAACTGTGGTAGGTCTCTGCATGTTTGACCATTTAATGAAGGTGATGGGTTTATTACAGAATTACAGAATGTTCTTAAATCCACTCTCCTGATTATTGAGGCTGTTTTTGTGAAACGTGTAACTCTGGTGTCCTTTCGTCACTTGGTTAGAGCAACACAATATCTGATGCAGTTTATGAACAGGTTGCACGTATTCCAGTATTATATTGTGTAGCATTATGAGTGTCTAAATGCATGTTAACCATTTATTCATAACAAAAAACTTGAAAACTATGTTCATAAGCTGAAGCTCAGTTGTGGCATTGACTTCATCCACAGTACGTGTTTGTTTTTGTGTTTGACCATGCATCAGATTATCCTAAACAGAAAGCAAAGCACGATGGGAAACTTTAGAGAGCAATATCTGGATTTTTCTGGGAAGGATAATGTCAGATAGACCCTCAGGCATTTTGCGAAAAACCCACAAAAACCAAGGACACGATTACACAAAGAATCATTATTCTCTCCTAAAATCTGTTCTCCCCATCCCCCATTCCATCCTCCTCTGTCTCTGTCGTTGCCTCTGGATGACAGCTGACTTAACGGCGTTCACGTCTGCTGACGCATCAGTAGCGGAGACAGTGAGATAAGTGTGCATCTAAGAGAAATGACTTGGCAGGAAGAGAGCGACAGAGAGTGATCAGCAGTAGCAGAGAGACAGAGAGCGAGTGAGAAGGTGCCGTGGTGTAAAAGACGGAACGAAACAGAAAGGCACACAGAGAAAAGGATTAATAAGCCTAAAGTGAAGGCCAGAGACACACATCTGGCCTCGGGGAGTAACAGCCTTTATCACATTAACCAGTCTGTGCCTCTGCGTTCTGTTCTCTCCGCTTACCGCTCGGATCCAAACCTTTTCCTTTACGGAAAATGCATTTAAACGTTTGACGTCAAGTACGCCGTGTACTTGTATGTCCCGCACTCGCCCTACAGCACACTTGAGGACGAGCTTTCCCTGGAAAACAAGGTAGCGTGTCCTGCCAACCGTCCATCCATCCACCCTGGACTTGTCCAAATCCATTTGACTGAAAAGAATGAAAGCACCGCGCTGTAAAGAAGAGCTTCACTGCCCTCTCTGGTTAGGAGCCTGTTTCACTTGGGTGTGGCCAGCATGGCCCTTTCTAACCTCTGTAACCACAACAACATGCATGTCCCTGGGGGGACACCTGTACATACCTGCAACCACATGCTGTCTCTGTCTTCATTTTAACCTCTTCTTAAAACCTTTCATAACCATTTAAAGCTGGTTTTAGAACAAAATGTATTTGTGTTTTTATAACTTGTGTATTTTGCGTGACTTTATTAAAATCCATTTCCTTATTTTGAACTGTACTTGTTTCCGATATTCTGCTGTTTGTTCGACTGTGTGTTTGTTTTGCCCTAAATCCGGATTTTGTGCAAAGTCAAGCTCCCCCGTTTGAAATCTTTGACATGCTGCAATGTTTTTCTGATGTGTGTAGAATGTGGGCACAGGCCAAACAGCACAAGCACACACACTTTTCTACAGGGGCTTTACTAACCTTTCAAAACCAACCGTGAATGTGTCTCCCGTGTGTTTGTCACCCAAAATTGACACTTTGATTAGGTCTTCTGCTGCTTGAGGCGGTGGCTTGAGGAAAGAGCCCAATGCAGCGATGCCTTGTTGTCACCCCTGCAAGTGTTTGCTGCCCGTGGAATCTAAATCGAATAGTCAAATAGTCAACAGGCAACGCAAGAGTTTATGAAAAAATGGTGTAGTTTTTCATAAAATGCACAAGTAAATGAATTATACATGCAAATAAAATGAAGACAGAGATGGAGCGAGCAATAAAGTTGAGTTAGTTGAAGCAGATTGTTGTTGATAATGTCCATGGTTGAATTAGGATCAATTAGGGGCGGGCAGATGTGCAGAATCATGGTTGACCCCGGGGGCTCAAAGGAGACAATCCAATTTTCCTCAACAAATGTAATACCATTAGAATGGATAAAAACAGACAACTCACGAGGGAGGAGTGTCTTAAAAAGCAGGGAGAGGGACGAGACAGAGAGAGACAGAGCAGTTGTTCAGAAGGAGGAGACAATACCAGGCAAGACTGGAAAGATTAGTGAAACTCAAACCAAAGTCAAATCTGACAGCAAACGAGTGCCCGTGAGGATAGAAAACATGTCAAGAAAAGAGTAACCCACCTCACGTCACCACTGCAAGGGAGACACCAGCCAACGGTGGCCATAAAGGGGACCACAGCTGAAAAGACAAAACAAAACCAGCGAGTGTTTGAGAGTTAAACCTCTTACAGAACTACAGCGCCGCAGACTTTGAGAGACAAAAATCCATCTGCTCCGGCGGCGATTGAGAGCCGTCATTTAGGGCTATGAGAATCTGCAACAAGAACCTCCGCCTCCAGGACGTCACCATCATGTACTTCACAGCCCTGGCTGCTCTGATGGTCATCCTGGTGGCTTCGTACCAGGCGCCCTCCAACGCCATCGAAGTGTCCGGCCTCAAGTCAAACCCCTCCAGCGCTCCACCGCGGCTGCCCATGCCCTTCCGCGTGCCCCTGGACCCGCACGGGGATCTCCAGCTGGCCTGGAACATCAGCTACGCCGACCAGGAGGTCTACATGGAGCTGAGGGTGGCGGACCTCCAACACGGCGTGGTTCTGGGGATGTCCGACCGCGGGGAGCTGACCAACGCCGACCTGGTGGTGCTCTGGGACTCCGGGGCTAATAGCTACTTTGGGGTAAGCAGGGATGTATGTTAACTCTGTAATCTGTCTTCTAGGGTTAGGGTTAAATTTAGCATTTTAAATAATTTGGCGAGACAAATAAAAATAAAAATATATCCAGATTACCTGAAGTCTTTCCCCTAAAACTGGGGATATTAAGCAGTTTTCTACATAAGGTGTTTATTGTCATTTTTACTTTTTTTCACTCAAAAGTCAAATAGATAAATCCAGAAGGATTACATGGAAGTCCTTTAGGAATAGAAGTTCCCCTCATCTGTCTGTGGTCGCCGAGGCGTCACGTTGGTGTTTTTGCATGAGGAGCCGGCGGCTGGCGGCTCGCTTCATGATCCCATAGTCACTAAGGATGTTATCAACGCATGCTAATTGGAAACCAGTCAAACTGCACTAAAAGCTGAAGTTCTTTGGGGAATCATGAGCAGTTATTAGCATATCAAAATTGAATCCTGTAATGATTAAGATGTCTAAAATTTCTTTTTTTTGCCGCATAAAAGGCTTTACAATCTGACATTTTTGTCTGAAATTTCCAGATGAACTTTTCCAGAAAACAATTAATATTGCCATCAAAATCGAGTTCACAGCTTTTTAAGTAAAAATCTTCTTCCTTAATGACCGACTAATATATAACACATCAGTTACTCTCATTGAGCACAGTGAATCTCAGTTAGAACGTTAATGTACAAAATAAAAAATAACCGCAATATGAACAACAAAAAAAATGTATAAAGGGTTTGACATCGGTTTCCTGTATTAGCTCCTGCATATTTTCTGTTATTGTACTTGTTTTCAACCATCTATTAACAAGCATTATAGTGTTTAACATGAACTAACCAAGCAAATATTGTTCTTATATCTAATTCACATGTTAAAAAGGTTGGAAATCACCTTTGGGAAAGGTTGTCCTCAAGCCTATAGTACAGCAGGAGAGAGGATCAGAGTGACCAAACCTGTACATATGCCAATGTGAGGAGTGTTATAAGACAAACTTTCTTTTACCCAGCATGTTTTTTTAATTATCAAAAGAACGATATGACTCTGTGCACCAGTCATTCGCAGGTTTTAGCTTTATTGTGTAATAACACACGGAACAGACACTGCATACTGCCCACATTTCTTTTCAGATTTATATATAATTTATTCATTTTCGAAATCGTTGGCTTCAGAATCCTTTCGCGGTGTGTGTGGAACAGTTACATAAGAGGGGCTGAGCGGGAGACAGAAATACAGAGATCTTAGGTGCTATTCTGGACGGATATGTGTGTGAGAAACACACAAGTAGATAGACTGAGATGCTGCACGGCCTCCTGGCAGAGACGTGTATCCTATGGACAGGCTAGGAAAGGCTTATCAACACCTCTGTATCACTGATTACTCTGAAAAAATTGTTTTCGCTGGAGTTAAACTAGAAATTAACCATTAATTAACATTAAGAATGGCAACAGCCCTTCACTCTGGTTTAAAAAAAGAAGCTTTATTTTGTTTCTCAATACATCTTCCCAGGTAATAATTTCGTTTTCACTTAAATTCCACCACCGGTTATTTTTCTGCAATAAAGATAGCAGCCTCTTCTGTTTAGTTACGTCTCCCACCTGGTTGCAATTCAAACTGTCCCCTTTCACTTCTCTTTTATAATTCAACACGCTCCACACTACGTGTGTTTTCCTTCAGGATGCGTGGAGCGACAACGAGGGTCACGTTTCTCTGGACAGCCAACAGGACTACGAGTTGCTAGAAGCCAAACACAAAAGTGACGGATTCCACCTGCTTTTCAAGAGGCCGTTCAGTACCTGCGATCCCAGGGACTACCTGATAGAGGTGGGTGACACCTTTCCTTCTGTGCACATGACAGCGACCACGGGTCCGATGTTCACTAGTTAGAAGCATTTAGTTATGCCTCTGTCTCTCCTTTATATATATATTTTTTTTAAATCTTGTGTGCACATGTAAAATGATCCCATAAAAAAAAATGACATAGCTCTTACATATATTGCACGACCTCAAGCCAAATCCGTCAATCCCCAACCGAATGAACGCGACAGTAAACAGGTGGCAGTAACAGGACGGGAAGGTGGGAAAGATGCCGTTTGAGTGCGTAACATAAAGACATGGTGTACTTGCGCTGTATATGTTAGCATGGTTTCCACTGAAACATTCCTCAAAATGATTATAGTTTCTCTAAGTTAACAAACCCAACGGTCATCAACGTGACAAAGAAATGAAAAATCTGTTTGCCTTCTGAGTGTTCCCTTGAAAAACACAGCTGCTGTTTGTGCTCTCCTTTGCAGCCATCATACGGGCTTTATTTTCTGATTATTTTTGTTGTTTTTTTGGCAAGGAGGGAACTGTGCACATCATTTATGGATTCCTGGACAAACCACTTGCCTCACTGGATCAGCTGAACTTGTCCCGGATCCACACAGGCGTTCAGAGGGTGCTGATGCTGCGGCCCGACACGCCGTCGCCCGCCCTGCCTCCGGATGTGCAGACGCTCGACGTAGTGGCGCCGAACGTCGTCATCCCGAATCAGGAGACCACCTACTGGTGCTTCATACAGGCGCTGCCTGAAAACATGCCAAAGAACCACATCGTCATGGTAGCTGATAAACGCCTCGCAAAATAGAAAACACTTCATTTTACACAGTAAAGGGGTTATTTTGGATGAAGAATGGACAGAAACATAAATCTAAGAATATGTACTAACACAACAAACACATCCGTATGATATTCTCTCAGAAATGTTAAGAACCTGATAATAAAAACGTACGGTATCATAAGAAATAGAAGCAGTTTCACAGTATGTCGCAAAAAACAACATGACGTGTATCATACATTTTTTTCTTGTATTGTAGATTCTCACTTTTTCACTTCTCGTCTCTCGTCTCTCTCTCTCTCTCTCCGTGTTCCCGTCAGTATGAGTCAGTGATAACTCCAGGTAACGAGGCCATCGTGCATCACATGGAAGTGTTTGAATGTTCTCCGGATGTCCGCGACGTTCCAGAGTACAGCGGCTCCTGTGATGACAAGATGAAGCCGGGCAAGCTCAACTTCTGCCGACACGTGCTCGCCGCCTGGGCCATGGGTGCTGAGGTATGGCGGGAAACGGACACCCACACACATCTCCTACATCACTTACTCCTGTCCTCAAGGGCAACCTTACACCGATTACATTCACGCCATGTTCCCTACTAAATTGCTACAAAACGTGTTCCCGCCACTTATCCGATTCTAACTTTTCTGATGAGAATAAAGTCAGAATCTAAAACCACTCCTCAAAGATGCAACAATCCACCCACGTGACACTGTTAGATAAAGAAGAACGAGTTTTCTCATTTGGTGTCTAATTGAAAAAGTGTCGGAAAGAATGTGGTTTCTGGTCCCCGGATCCACTACAATACACAAACAATAACTCCTATGCTATTAATGTCCAAGCCTAGAACAAGAAAACCTGGTAAAAATCCCACACACAGCACGAGTCTATTAAGAGCTCGGAGACAGTCTGTATGTGGGAAGTAAACTAGCATCCGAATATTCCCAGACTGGTTTAAACGGACACTCGACGACAAATTTAAAGAAATCGGTCATTTAGAAACAGGTAGAAGAGGTCAGATCATGGCTGAAGTTTGGCAAGTTGACCAGCTGGTTGGTCATCATTAACTACCACTGAAGACAGGAGGTCGTGTCCTGTTCTCCTCCTGTGCAGGAGGAACACGCCTCTGTTCTTAAGCCGTGTCAGTCGGTCATTCATCAGGCATTAAATCTCCCCGCTTGTGTTCCGCCGCTTCTAACCAGACGGCTGACCGAGCGAGCGGCCCGCCGGTCACATAAAGCAGAGGGGACAGGAAGCGGTGAGCACATCACCGCGTTCCTCCGCTCCGCTCCCCCCTTCGGAATGGATTATCTGCCGGACGAACAAAAAAAAAAAAACAGCAAGATGCCTTCTGTGAGCCGCGAAGACGAGATTAGGTGGGAAATATTCAGGCCTCTTTCATCACCTCTTAATGTTGTTGTTTCATCCTCCCTGGCACCGCATCAGAAGGGGAACACGTGGCCTCGCGGGGAGAACAAACGGGAGGGAAACGGGACGTTTTGAAAGAGAAGGGAAACAACGGTATGAGAACACTGTCAGAAAAGAAGAAAAAAAAACTCTGGAGAAAAAGAAATGCGTGTGCCCTGCTGATGTTACCGCCACGACGTGAGACGTGATCAAATGAAACATTTCTCTCTTTCATTGCAAACTGCGTCTGCCAGCAGAAGCGGCTTAAGGTGGCCGGAAACAGGTGAGGGCAGGGATGTAAATGACACAAGTAGAATCCCATTTCCTTGATAAATGCATTAATGTTATGAACTATCAGGCAAGCAGTGGCTCAAAAAATATATTTTTTTCACAATAAGCAGAACATTTCAGACTCCACAGAGAAAAGAGGATGAAACACAAACTGTACCTCACAAGTCCAGCGTCTCAGTGGGCGCATCCTTATGAGAATACAGATAATGAATAAACGTGTTTTGAGCCTACTCCTAAATCCCTAAACAAGGCTGTCAAAAGAAAACATTTATTCAGACTTTGTGTCAATAATCACTTTCAAATCTCTTTCTTCCTCACAATCTGTCGCTGTTAGTATGTTAGAATCTGTGGGTGTTTGGGAGTTTGTCAGTGGCCATGCCATTATTTTCATCACCAAACATATGAAGAGAAAAGCAACAGGGGGGCCGTGGAGGCCTCTATGATCTCTGCAGTGAGGGCAAAACACACACAGTTAATTGGCCCATGTTTCATAGGAATATACATCTGGGTGACCATCAAAAAGGAATGAGCGAGGATGCTAAAGAAAAGTGGGTTTAATAGAGGAGGCGGGAGGGTTAGGGATAAAAATATGGTATATGAAATACCGTCTCTGTCCAATTTTATTCTAATATAACATGTTTGCACAGCAGTAAATAAAAACAATCCACAAGTTATTGTGAAGATGTAAAATGCGAAATAGATAATACAGGAAAAACAGATATGCACTTGCATTGTGACGCTGTCATACTCATCAGCTGTCGTGCACGTGAAGACGTGTCGTTGCTATGACTTCAAAGTGGTTGTGTGAATAATGAATGAATGTTTGCGTGTGTCTGTGTGTTTGCAGGCTTTTTACTACCCTCCGGATGCAGGGATGCCTATGGGTGGACCAGGTTCCTCAAGGTTCCTTCGTCTGGAGGTCCATTACCACAACCCTCTCCTTATTTCTGGTACATACAGCACATTTGCCACACGCATTCTCGCTTTCCTTCTCTTTTACAAACACACACCCTCCACACACAGCGCATGTTCGTACATCATAAACAAAGTATTTCTTGGATGTTGTAACCTTCCATATCTTTCTTTGTGCAGGCCGTCGGGACTCTTCGGGGATACGGTTGCATCACAGCCCGAGTCTGCGGCGGTACGATGCAGGGATCATGGAGCTGGGCCTGGTTTATACTCCCATCATGGCTATCCCACCCAAACAACACACCTTCTACCTCAGTGGATATTGCACCTCCAAGTGTACACAGACTGTATGTATGCAGAAAACTGGGAAAATATTCCAGCTGGCATGCCACATATTTTCCCAGGTTTTGGTCCCTAAAGCAGAAAAATATTGGCTGGTGCTTGACCTTAAAATGTCTGTTTCTTTGTCCATCTGTTCGTCCGTCTAGGCTCTTCCTCCAGGAGGAATCCACGTATTTGCATCCCAGCTGCACACGCACCTGGCGGGGCGAGGGGTGAGGACAGTGTTGGTGAGGGGGGGCAAAGAGCTGGAGGTGATACAGGAGGACCAGCACTTCAGCACGCACTACCAGGTGAAGCCGAGGAACGCGGGGCAGAGACCCACCATTGTCTGTTCACTTCACACCACACTGCACCGTAAGCCAGCAGGCACAATCAATACCAATGTGCGATTTACCGGTATTATACAGAAAGTTTTATAGTTTTAAATCAGTCACAATCATAACAGGACAGCGGCATGGAAATAATGAATAAAAGTTCAACTTGACATCGGAACTGACAAACAACAACATTGACATTGTTTGGAGACAGACATCTGTTGTGTTTTTTTATTGCACAATATCCCAGGGCAGGTAGACGAGAGTACACACACACACACACACACACAACAGACACAGGGCAGAGAAGGACATCGGCTAGGTTGCCTGATAAAATCTCCAGCTGCTGTTGACGTTAGAATAATGAGAATGAATAAAGAAAGAAAGAATAATCAGAATGTACACGTGTGGCAGTTGTTGTTTCATATCCTGCAGCCTCATTATAGACATGTGAAGACTCTATAAAGCCATTTGCAGCAAAGCAAACAGAACTCTCCGAACACACAATCACGGCTAATAACTGTGAAAGCCGCCTCAAAGGAAATCATCAAAAGAAACCGAATGTTTCATTTTGCTGTATAAATATATGAATAAATCACTAAGTGTCCAATTATGCCCCAAATTAAGGTGGTGAAGCAAAATGTATTCTAGAAAGGAATTTTAAAAGCAATTCCATTAGGATTGGAAAAAACTACGACAATGTGCTGTTTTATTTAATGCACTGTGATCATTGGCATTATTCTAATCACATCAGCCTTAATTTGAGGTTTACTGCTCAAAAACCAGAATCCCCAAATTGAAGTTTCATTTTAATGCTGTGTGTTTGTTTTCGCTTTCTTACAGACAATCAGAGTTCTTAAGAAAATGGCAAATATTTTACCTGTAAGTATAAAGTTAACCCTTCACCTGCATTTCAGGGAAGCAGTGACTGTTGTATGTTTTAGTATTCAGCAAGCGCTGCCGACTGCGTCGGAATGGTAGTGCCCCAGATGTAGATTTTTTCCTCCCCCTGCATTTAAAGTATTGAATCAGAATACCGCTCCGCTGTATAAGGTGTTTAACTGGAGTGGAAATAGGGACAGTCTGTGAAATTGGTGCTGTGATAGAAAGTCCTCAGGAGACGGAGAAGACAAAACCGCTGCAGCTGAGCCCCGAAAAGCAAAAAAAACAAAACCTCTGTGCTCTGGCTCTCTTAAATGACGTTCTGAGTAGCCTTAAATCACCCTCTATGGTCTTTGTCCTACAGGGCGATGTCCTCATAACAAAGTGTACTTACAACACAGAAGACAGGAGCACGCCTACAGTGGTAAATTCACCTTGATCAGCAACAGAACACTTGCGCATTCTTCGCCTTCGTTAATATTTCTTCCATCCCACGTATGCTCTTTGCACCGTGTATCTACACCTTCCTCGACCTCAATCCAAATCTCTTGTGTCCTAAAAGGGAGGTTTTGGCATCATGGAGGAAATGTGTGTTAACTACATTCACTACTACCCTCGAACTAAGCTGGAGCTGTGCAAGAGCCACGTCGAACCAGAATACCTGCAGAAGTACTTTAGCTTTATTAACAGGTAGCACCTCTCTCTCAAAAATATTTTGCTTGCTGCCCTTCATTTCTCCATTGCACCTCCATCTGTCCAAGACCTTTTTGGTTTCAGCATCCCCCCCCACTGCCCTTCACTCCCGAACACACCAAAGATGTGATTACTTCTTCTAATCTAAAAAAACCAAAACACATGCTTTGTCCTTCAAAGTGAAACAGGGTTCTTCTCAATCCCCCCCGCCTCCGAGTTTCATCGACTTTTCCTTAAACCCGTCTCCTGCTCTTCCCTCCAGGTTCCACGGAAACGACCGGTGTGTGTGCGGCGAGGTCGGCGTGACGGAGCAGTATTCTCAGCTGCAGTGGGACGCGTTCGCCGGAGAAGTGCTGGACTCCCTTTATAACACGGCCCCCTTCTCCATGCACTGCAACCAGTCGAGTGCGCGTCTCTTTCCTGTGAGCCCCTGATCACAAACGCTACGATCCACTGCCAAGCCACCGCCAAGCCACCGCCAAGCCACCGCCAAGCCAGTCAAGCCACCGCCAAGCCACCAATTAAACACTTAGACAGAATAGTCTGAACTTGCAACACACAAAGTTGTCAGGAGTATTCCCTTGAATGTATTTAATTCATTTCAAGAACAAAAGAGACACGTAATCCAATAATGGTGCCACCACTGGAAGGCAGTTGAAAGACTACAACTGCTTTCAAGATGGTTTGGGTGAAGCCATTATGCTTAAATAATCTCAAAGTAATTGAGCAGCGACAGTCAGGATATAGTCAGGCTGTCGGTTTTGTGGCGTTTGTACTCCATATGTAAAAAAGGGCTCATCCCCTCAGTCTCCTGCGTCCAGAGACCGAGGGGGCAAAAGCAGAACATTTGGGATTGCTTAGTTATTGCACTCGTTTAAATATAGCTGTAGACACACATGCACACGGACTTTAACGGTTTTACCGCCCCTCCGATCACTTTACAGCATCCAACCACCCACTGCTTGGAGGAAATAATACTAACAATGCACCCGTTTTCACCTTCACTCAATGAGACGATTAGCAACGACATCGACGAAGCAATTGACACATAAAGTGGCAAAACACTGAACTGAGATTGCTAATTTCACACAGAAACACAGTTTAACTGGAAAATACACTCACAGAGAAATGGGCTGCAGTGTATTGTTCAAAAACAACTATGGAGTTATTTAATTAAAACCTACGGTTTAACATGAATCAAACCAATAATCACAATGTTATTTCTGCAGGGAGAGTGGGACATGCAGCCCGTGCCGCTGGTTACATCCATCCTTGAAAAACCCAGCTACCCCTGTGAGGGAGGAGCACATCCCACCAGCGGACCCCTCACACCCGGCGCCTGAGTGGACGAGGGGGGCATCGGGGCCCTCGGCCGCAGACGTTAAGGAAGCTTAACATGTCAGTTTGCAGAATCGAGCGCTGCTGCAGCTTCCTTTGGGGATCAAATCGAGTCCTCTTTTGGGGGGTTTTCCAACAACTGCTGCAGTTCTGTGCTTATAGCCTCCGTCCATGTTATTGTCAGTAAACAGAAATGAATGAGAATTCTATTTGTCTAGTTTCAAAGCACGGCACATGGAGTGGAGAGTGGGGATTTGACAAAAAAATAAAAGTCAACTTCTACTGTGGTTTAACTTTATTACTCTTTTACATTTATTAGAAAGGAATAAAATTACTTCCATTTTCATTCATCCCGTTTGCGGTTTAACATTTTTATTTTCACTCTTTTAATCTTAATGCCACTGCGGGTCCTTGAATTGTTATTGTGTGTTAAATAATAAATGTCACACAGAATAACACAAATTCATTTATATGCATAATAATCAGGCATGACACTACATTTACTATTATAATGGTCTTTTTTGTTATTTGCACTGGTCAAATAATTTACTTAAGACATTTCACATTTATGGATAAACTGACTGCTTTCCATAAGAACGATTTCAGCAATATTCATATCACACCATGAAACACATTCTGTAAACTAAATACATACTGTGTAAGAGGACCCGAAGTAATGTTTTATTAGTCAGTTTCACATTTACCAACGACATTTTCTTATTAACCGAAGACACTACAGAGAGCGACCACTGCAGTGATTAATGGCCTTCTGGGCCGAATCCATGAATCATTCCACATTAGTAAACACAGCGAGTAATAGCAGCCCTACATACAAACGCCTCCTTCAACACAGACCTTTTCTTGGCTGCTGTTCACAGTGATGAACTTTGGGTTCTATTGGGCCGAACGTACCTGGCCAGCAAACATATGAATAGTTTAAAGTCCGATGTTTGTTTGACCCATCCAACCTCCACCCGCCCTGAACAAGCCCCAGTATTCAACCAGCTGGGAGACACCGGTTGGTGTAATCTAACCGCAAAAACGACAAGAAATGTGAGCTCTTAAGAATGCCTGAATTGGCAGACCAGTTTTAACGAATACGCTTGCATCTGTTAAAAAAGGGAAAAACTAGAACGGACTGCAGCAGACGTTTGATGCCGCAGAGCGCAACGGGGAACAAGAAGGTTCCATCTGTAACAGCTTCTTACTAAAAACCCCTTTCTTTCCCCAGCAGTGTTTTGTTCCCGGCTGGAACTCGATGCCTCAGGGTGCTTTTCTTCTCCATTTCCCTCCAACTCTGATTAACACTCCTTATTATCAGGACATGATAAATAGTCACAGTTTTTTTTTGTTTTTTTAAATCAAACTGCTTTAAAAAGGTAGTATAACGCTGAAGCATAGCTGTATCCTTAATATGATTATGTACGGCCTCATAGGTTGGATTTAAGACGAAGTATTAAAGCACTGCATCATAATACAATATAGTGCGAGAACATGATTACAACGATGATCTACAATTATCCTGCAGCCCAAAAAAAAGGGATCCTGGAGCTCTTTCACAAACACGGGTGAAAAATTATAGTAATGATAACAACACATCATTCATACTAGAATCAAATAAGCACCCTTTATATTGAGTTACAGATTTTAGACAGTCTCTTCTCAGGCCAACTTTTATATTAAATGACAGACAAAATCTTCCAGTCCAGCACGTTAAGACTAAATCAGCTCCAAATACCACAGCGTCTGTCAGGCTCGTGCTCTGAACGCATGGTGTCCTCTTCAGTTTTCGCGTGCGTGGTGCCTCTTACGCATAGATGCCCTTGATGCGTTTATTCTCTGGGTCAAATGGAGATTTGAGGTGGGCTTTGGCCTTGTACGTCACTCCCATCCTCTCCAGTGTAAACTCCCCCTTCTTTATGAAATCGGCGCTCACCTGTCAAGGAGAGGAAGAGATGGATCAGAGGATGAACACGTTTTTGGGAGATGAGGAAACAAAAGGAGATTAAAACGTAGAGTGAAAACGAGCTGACCAATTAATCCACGCGCTTTGTGAAAATAAGTAACTCCAGAACGGACGATTTCACGGCGTTCGTATCCGACAGAAGAGAGCGGCGGTTATGAAAACGCTGAATTCGATCCGTTCGGTCGCGAGACGATGTCGGCGCCCTCGGACCCCATAGAGCTCATTTTCACTGACTGACTTCCTCCCTGCAGCTCTGCCACTGATCCGTCATTCACGCACAAACCCAGAGCTCAGATTTTACTGCCTCCACGTCCAAGGAAGTAAATCCTACAACGGCTCTTTGACTCAACTTAATTAACGAGCTTGCCCAACAGTATTTGATGGTGTGGTGCACACACGCTTAACAGTACATCCACTCATTTCCCATTGACTGCATCCCCCTCGTCAAACCACACACGCACAAACAGTCCTCGCAGTCTGACCGCCAACGCTGCAATTTATTTCTATCCGTTTGAGAGAGACGCTTCTCCCACACACCCTTACTTCTTCAGAAGCCGGTGTGATTGAAGTGGATGCGTTGTGTCATACGGAGTGACAGGAGACAAGATCCCTTAGACCTGTCCGTCTGCGTTTGTGTGTTGTCTGCGTGTGTGTGTATGTGTGTGTATGCAAAGACTTAAGCGCTCAACAAGGCCACGGGTCAATCAGCTTTGTTTTGTATTGCTGGTCCCGACTCACACACACGCACGCACATCCACACACCAGGGCACACATGCTATCGCACACACGTGCATGCGTGTGTGTTTCTACTGAGCATATAGTCACAGGTGTAAAGTAAGTAGTGGCACATGGCCGACAGCCTGAGGCGTCGATGGCGCCTAAAGGGAATAAAAGGAACCTAATGCACCTTCCAGCTCACATTCTTGATGGAAAGAAACAAAACAAAACACTGAGTAATTGATTTGTCTACATAACACATTAAACTGATCAATTATTTGTTACTAAACTCAAAAAATAGAAAGATATTTGTGATATTAGAATTAAGAATTAATTGTTATCTTTATTCCCCTTTTCTAATAAACACCCAGTGGGATTATCTCATTATTCTGGAAAACATTTTTTTAATTTATTAAGAGATGGGCAGGATAGAGACAAAATGAAGAGAAAGATTATTCAGCAGAGGAGCACAAAAGAGGCTAAAGACAGGGCTACATTGTGGAGGTATACACATGTGTACGTGTTATGTGTTTAAGGCTCTTACCACTCCTCCATCAGGGTTGCGGATGTATCCGTATCCGATCGTTTTGTCGACAAAGAAGCCGTAGTCGGAACGCCGCAGGTGACCAACAGGAGTGCCGTTTCGGAAAATGGCCTCCAGACCGAACATTGGTACTTTCCTGGGGGAGAAAAAGAGAAGGGAGTCCTCCCGCGTTCATGATCCTGTTACACAATATATCTGCACGTCTTAATCAGCATTACGTTTTCTCAATGCACATTTGGTAAATTCATCAACATTAAGAATTCTGCTAAGTAAGACCACCGTATACATATTTACATTATGGTTCTACACAATCAATTTGTGCAACATCGCTAAATGGCTCCACTACACAATTTTTTTCATGTCATAAAATCATTAAATGTTCTTTCCTTTCCCTTTCTGCCTGGCATGTAATCACAAGCTTTACTGACTCATCAATGGTGAAGCACACGATGCGCCTCCTCAGCCCCTCCTGCTTCTGCCTCTCCAGCCGCTCACGGCCCTGGAACGGCACGGAGCTCTTCAGTTTGCAGGTGAAGCCCAGCCCCGACTCCAAGGGAGTGTCATCCGGACGGAGGTCGGCGTGCCAATGTCGGTACCCTGAGGAGCAGGGGAAGAGGATGACAGAAGCACCAAAAAGAAAGCTTTACACGAGCCGGATCCGGTTCGTAGGGCTCCGTTAGCTACAGCGCGCGTCACCTTTCTCTATGCTGAGTGAGTCGATGGCCCTGTAGCCCGAGTTGATGATGCCGTGCTTGGCGCCGGCAGCCATGACGGCGTGGTAGACGGCGAGGCAGGAGCCTTTGGGAATGTGCAGCTCCCAGCCGAGCTCTCCGACAAACGACAGACGCATAGCTCGCACCTGGACGGGAGAGAGCGGAGGATCAGCGCGACGGAGACCAGACATTTTGTTGTTCCCGAAACACAAACTAGCTCTGTGTGTTTTCTCCAACATATCTACACGAGTTAAATGAAAGACAGGCTCAATATGGCACACAGGAGGCTTGCGACTAAAACTACAGGGACTTGGATTATTATGTGTTTAATTAAAAAACGCCAGAATGATATGAGTGAACGCTAAAGAATGGAAGCGAGAGAGAAAAGAGGTAAAAAATCTCTCCAATAGTTTCCCCGGTGGGTGCTGTGAAAGCCAGGCCATCTGGTCAGCCAGGATCACCACGGGCCCCATATGTACATCATGAATGAAACTCTGGGGAGGACAGCAGGCCCGGGCTTACTCACAAACAAACGCGCGCACACACACACACACACACACACACACACACACACACACACACACACACACACACACACCGGCGACACACAGGCGACAGACTTAATGACAGAAACAAGTGCACATCTTATGCACACTGTCACTTATCAAATTCACCAGAGAAACATGAAACAGGGACACGCAGGGCACGAGAACAAAGATGCATGCAAACATGAATCCACATGACCCAACACACATCCGCACTTCAACTGGCGACTCGCAAAGAGAGAGAAGCTAATGAGCTACGAGGGGGGGCAGAGGGCGAGAGAGAGAGAGAGAGAGCGAGAGCCCTGTTCTCGCAGCAGTGCCGCCATTAAAATGTCACCACAGACGAGAACTGCAACCGGCTGGAAGACGGCACAAGCAAGGCGCACGTACGCGCGCGCACAAGCTCACACAAAACCCTTGGTGAGAAGACGCTGACTGTAATCACCGGAGCGTTGCATAATTTATGCGATAGCAACTGAGACAAGGGGCAAATGTGCGTGGACATATGTGTCGCTGCATGAGCGGGTACAACATGTCCTCTCTGACCACGGGCCAGGAACAGAGCGGAGGTCAAACTGAGGCTACGTCATTTTTTGGCTGTAAGCCACATGAAAAATGCAGCTGGGTTTAAAAAGGTATAGGATATATGGGATAAAGGGTGTATATATATTGTAGAAACGCGCAGTGTTCCTACCTGGTGCCCTGCTGCGCTGACAACCTTGTGTGTGGAGAAGGGGAAATCTTCATTGCTCAGGTCCGTGTCCAACACCTCTTGCAGCACCTCTCGGCTACACATCAAGAGAAAACACAGCGGTCATCAATCCGTCAATGCATTTGTCTTGTGCACTTTGTGTGATGAAAGACGAAAACCCAAATTGATCAACAACATCAAAAATGTTTTAAGAAAACACAGCTACAAAAACTACAAGCGCCCTTCTAATATTTGATGTAGAAACGTATCTCTCCTCCTCCCACAAACAAACATGTACACTAAAATCAATATTACATAAACATGACTCAACGGAAAAAGGGGACTAACTTTAGCTTATTTTGCTTCTCGTGTGTTGGTGAGTGGGCAGGTAGAGGCTTTTTCTGGGAGATATTTTTGCAGCAGTGTGAAAGGAAGCCAGGGTTGAAGATATTTAAGGATGGGGTTCAGCTAATGTTTTTCTCTCTGCTATACACGTCGGTGCATCGGTGTGTGGGTGTCAATCAATGTGGTCATAGCTGGATGTATGAGGCTAAAGTCACATGTGATGAAAACATGCATGCATACATACATACATGCATGCATGCATGCATCTGGCAGTTTGGTGAACCGGCTGACATTTTCTTCAGGCTGTCCTCCTTCAAGCAACGCTTTGTTCACTGAACTCCCATGACCCAGAGCGGGGCCAATTAGCTATAAATATATATATATATTCACTGAATTGCTCTGTTTGTGTGCATGTGCGTGCTGGGTTGGGGAAACGGAGTCTTTCAACCACCAATATGTGTCTCTGTGTTGCCTCTCCCCTGCAAACACACACGTTGCTCTCCTGCAGGATATCAGATTGTTTCCTATATCATAAATAAGGTTCAGAATTACAAAGCAAACAATCTGGCACAGTTTCACCCTTTGGATAATGCCGCCAAAGCTGCGTGAGCGTAAAATATCGGAGTCTCGCCACCCTCCCCGCCCCCGCACCGCGGAGAATTGGAGTGAGACGTCTCTGGGAGACAAAATTTCCATAAACGCTGCAATATTCCATCTCGCCAAACTTTGAAGAGATCAATTTGTTTCATAAGGAAACAAACCCAAGAAACAATATGAGTCGTTACGGCACTGTGCAGAGGGAAGCAATAAACATGCTAATCTCCTTTACATTATTGACGCTCACACAAGGAAACGTCCACCGATACAATAACCCTCAACCCTCGCAATCTCGCAATGAATTTCATAATCGATATCCTTAAATAATTAAACTCACCGGCCTCTTTATTAGTTACACCCGTTCAATTGCTTGTTGACACAAATCGCTAATCAGCCAATCACATGGCCGCATTTAGGCCATGCGAGGCCTGTAGACGGGGCCAAGACGACTGGCTGAAGCTCAAACCGAGCATCAGAATGGGGAAGAAAGGGGATTCAAGGGACTTTGAACGTGGCCTGGTTGTTGGTGCCAGACGGGCTGAGTGCGTCACTAACCGCCGACCTACTGGGATTATCACGCACAACCTTGTTGATGTGAGAGGTCAGAGGAGAACAGGCAGACCGGTTGGAGGTGATAAAAGGGCAACAGCGACTCAAATAACCTCTCGTTACAACCGAGGAACTCAGAAGACCACATATATATATATATATATATATATATATATATATATATTACATATACATAATACAATATATATTATATATACTTCTATCCCTGCAAGTGATGCACTGATTTCTGATTTGACGTAAGCAATAAAAGTGAGTGGAGGACCCTGAGAATAGGCGATTGAGCCGAGAGGGAAGGCCTGGGAAGAGTTAGAGTGAGCAGAATAACACACAAAGCCCTGAGGGTTCAGAGCTTGGAAACTTAAGACAGAAAATTTGAAAAAGCCTCACAGAGAGAAAATCGACACAGCAAACACAGAAAACAGAGTAGGGGGGGGGGGTGTAGTGGAGGAGAGAACGAGATGGAGAAGAGGTAAAAAGGTGGCGTGCCTTGCTCAAAGGGGGAAGAACAAAGGGCAAAATGTCAAACTTTGTATTTGTAGCACCATTCCCCTGCGCCATACACACTTCTCATGCATGTTGAAATCATTGGAGGATGGTTCTGATGGATGGGAGGCAAAACTTGGACTAATCTCTGGTGGGGACAAGTCCGCCTACAGGTGGGAGTCTGACCATCTGGTGTCGTGGTGCAGCCAGAACAACCTGGAGCTCAACGCTCTAAAGACAGTGGAGATGGTTGTGGATTTCCGGCGGAACAGAGCCCCAACCTCCCCCATCACCCTGTGTGACTCCCCCGTCACTATTGTGGATTCCTTCCGTTTCCTGGGCTCCATCATCACCCAGGACCTCAAGTGGGAGCTGAACATCAGCTCCATCACCAAGAAGGCTCAGCAGAGGCTGTTCTTCCTGAGGCAGCTGAAGAAACTCAACCTGCCAAAGACGATGATGGTCCACTTCTACACGGCCATCATGGAGTCCATCCTCTGCTCCTCCATCACCGTCTGGTACGCTGCAGCCACAGCCAAGGACAAGGGCAGGCTGCAGCGTGTCATCCGCTCTGCAGAGAGGGTGATCGGCTGCAATCTGCCGTCCCTGCAGGACTTGTTCGCTTCCAGGTCTCTGAAGCGAGCTAAAAAGATCGCGGCCGACCCCTCTCACCCCGGACATAAACTGTTTGTGCCCCTTCCATCTGGCAGGAGGCTGAGGTCCATCAGGACTAAGACCTCCCGCCACACGAACAGTTTCTTCCCGTCGGCAGTCGGGCTCATCAACAGAGCCCGGTCCCCCACTGACTGACTATAACACTCCACCGGTCACTCCCCTTCACACTGCACATGCCACTTTAACTGCAATTCATCACTTTGTCACTTGTCACTTTGTCTCTTGTCTGTTACTTGTTTGTTAGTGCACTTTATGCTTAATACTTCTCTTTTTAACTTTTTAATATTTAAAATTTGTTTAACTTTATTCCCTTGTTTTTTTACTAACCCATAGCCTTAGCCTTATTCTTACTAACCCATTGCATTAGCATGTCATTCCACTTTATTTTATTACCTGTGCACTGTTGTCTTGTCTGTCTACTGTCGCGCACTAACCGCCAAGACAAATTCCTTGTATGTTTGACATATTTTGGCCAATAAATGTTTCCTGGTTTCCTGGAATGCTGTGAAATGTTTAATTTAGTTTTTACTATGAGACGCTAGCAAAAAAAAACTACAGGTCGAATCATGTGGCATTCAGGGTCCCAACATGACTGAATCAAGTGGCTCTTCGTATGCTTTTCATAGGTCCCTCTATGACTAAGGTTCGATAGTAACAGGTCACGCCCTTGTACCTCACCCAAGGCGTAAACTGCTGTAATCCTCATCATTGTCACTTAAGCAGATGAAACATTGATTCTAATTTACTTTGCACGGTTTTACGGCATTGTGAAGAAGCCAACGGCCACATTAAACCGCAGAATTAGCCTCCAACCTTTCGGCTTCCGCCTCCTTTTTGCAATCAACCTCCGTCGCCGTGTTCTTTCACCTCTTATGCCTATGGCCAAGTCTTTAAAAGAGGCACTTAAACCCGCTGTGCCGTTATCGATCCAACAGCTCGTGCTTTCGGCTTCCCCACCTGTTGTCTGCCGGATGCGTATCACAACCCCTCTTTGGAGATACCTCCCTATTTTCTCCTCTCCTCCCTCCCTCACTCCTTTTGTCCTTTGTCTCAGCTGCATTTCCATCACACCACATTTGTCCCCCACCTCTTGGGTCCCTGGATGCTGATCATCCCCATGTCCTCGGAGTGGTCCGTCAGCTGGCAGTGGAAGCCTTGGTCCTGAAGAGTTGTTCTGATGTGGTTCCAGTTGTGTTCTGCCACACCGCCCCCGATGGCCAGGTAGTACGCGTCACCTGCAACGAGGGCGGGGCAACGAAAGGCGGGTTAGTAGGAGTATGACAGAAGCGTCGACAACGAACCATCGAGCAAATACTGACAGAAAACTGAAGTCGAATGAGAAATAACACGCCAAACACAATGATAGATGCATGAACATACAAGGGGAGAAGGAATGACGGCAGGTTGATAGATTGATAGACTGGGTGACAGGACATTAAAGGAGTAGAGTAAGAAATAGGAGAACACAATGACAGATCGGCAGATCAAATAAAAGTTAAAATGACAAAAACACAACAGGATGATGAGAGTGAGAACGACAGAGAGCGATCTGATATGAGGACAACACTCTTTCTCTCCGTTTCTCACCGTCGGACTGCGGTGCCAGCGGCAGGTTGGCAGCTCCGGCCTCCAGTCTGCTCACCGTCAGGTCAGCCTCCGTCCCTCCTTTCTTATTCAGCATGCAGGTGTACACAGTGGAGCCTGTGGAACACAGAC
Organism: Gasterosteus aculeatus; assembly: GCF_964276395.1. Taxonomy (NCBI): domain Eukaryota; kingdom Metazoa; phylum Chordata; class Actinopteri; order Perciformes; family Gasterosteidae; genus Gasterosteus; species Gasterosteus aculeatus. The sequence goes on along the minus strand of NC_135702.1, from coordinate 9,111,282 downwards.
GCGCTATTTATTCATGTCGCAAGACTTTACAGGCCAATGCGAATATCCTTTGAAACAACTCCGTCATTTTAAAATCAATTCAAGTTCACAACTTCCTGTTGAGGGAAAAACGATTATGAATCTCTGCCTCAGACGTGTGAACCTCGTCTAATTGTACGACAGTTACGACGGAAAAAAAAACTTAATCAAAGCTGAGAGCATCACTGAAAGTCGTCATCCTAATAATGTGCCAGTAATGAATTGTGTGTCTAAGTTAGAGGAGACAAAAAAAAGACAAACAGTCCCGTCATGCGTTGGCCAAAAGAGCCGACATGGACATGCTAATATGCGTCTGTCCCCGAGACCTCTCTCACTTAAAAGAAGGATTGTTACAGTTCCTTTTTGTCACTAGCACTAAACAAAGCGCTGTGTACATGTGTTACGTGTGACAGTGGATGTTCTCGGGGGAGATGCGGCGGCTGAGAAGTGAGAACTGGATGCACAAAAATGGAGAAGGTGATGGACAAAGAGGCAGAGAAAGCAAAGTCACAGTGTGTCAACAAAAGATGTCGAAAAAGCTTTTGAGCAACCACCTTCGTGGGTGGGGTGAGATCTGGTTGTCAGACTCAATGCAGGATAATAAACTGTAAGTAGATGTTAGTACAGAAATTACGTAGGCTGCAGCTGTGAAAGCTGAAAGTATAAATAGATGAAAGGTTTTTTGATTTGACTTATTGTGATGTAAATGTTGATTGCACAAGCTAATGGCGGTGGAATAATGACCCCTCCAGCGCGTTCTTTGGTTCCCCGATGAGCCTCAAAGGCAAAGTCTTGGTCGAAAGGAAATGCATCAACCAAAACAGAAAGACGGTAGTGTTTTTGTTTCCACCGCCAGCTATCAGACGGTTGAATGGATTCAACATATATCACACATACTAATGGGATTAGAGGATTGTGTGACCTTATTGATCATTGTGGTATTCACCGGTTTTAAAGCAGACACAGCTGTCAGTTTGTTGACCGTGAAAACACATATTTCAAGAGGCAATAAACTGACATATACGATAAAAATATTCTTTTTCGACCAATTATTAGCAGCATTAAACATTTTTGTGGAATGGTAGACGGTTGTGCTCACATTTTGGCATGTTGATAAGCCCCTCGATCATGTATCTGCTCTCTTCATTCTGCCAATCTTCCCTCCCATCTGTGCATGTGTGTGTGTGTGTGTGTGTGTGTGTGTGTGTGTGTGTCGTCTCGCTGCAGCAGACTGACCTGGCTTCTTGTTGACATCAGCTGTGAACAGCCAATCAGCCGCCTTCTTGGCATCTGGTCCGGTAAGATAGAACTTCCCAAAGTAGGACATGTCAAACACGGCCACACCGTGTCGACATGAGAGGCACTCGCTCTTAATCTGCAAAGAACGAAATGGAATTTGCAGTTTACTTCCACGATTGGACTGAATTACATTGTCCTACTAAACACCACATAAATGAACACACGCGTGCACACATACGGTATCTTACCACGTCGTGGTGTGGAGGGAAGTCAAACGTGTACTCTTTTCCCAGCAATTCGTTGTACTTGTAGTTCACATTCTTCTTAATGTCATAAGCCCCATAGTAATCGTAATCTTTAAGCTTTGCAAAAACAGAGAAAAACAAACATATGATAATAGTAATTATAATAATAATAATAACAATCATCATTGTCTCCATGTGCAGAGAAGGACAAAGCATTGGGCCGGATACTGTGTTAATGTCGCCCAAGACTGTCAGTCTTTTCTAATTGTGGAAATACAAATGCATCTCAGTGGTTTCACTTTCCAAGTGCCTTTTGTCAATATATACGGTCGTAAATAAATCCTTGGCGTGCACATGCTTCCATACTGTGTGTGTGTGTGTGTGTGTTTTCTCACAGGAGCGGCCCCGTCTTTGTTGAACCAGCCAGGTCGTTCCCAGCCGTGTCTCTCCTGGAACACGCAGCCCTGCTGCGTCAGCACCTAAAACAAGCGTCGCACACACAAACACAGGAGAACACAAGAGGTCAAACCGTCACCGAAAGGAAAAGAGCTGACAGGGTCTGCTATTTAGCGATTACTTCTCGCAATGTTGATGTTTTTTTTAATTAAAAGCCTGCATTCACAGAATCATGTAACGAAGTGTATGTCATTTTACCCTAAACGTCTACAGATTTAAACACATCGATAAAGTTGTACTGGTGAAACCAGTTTACACATGAACCAGATCACTATTCGCAGTTTCATCACAATAAGCCTTCTTTATTATTAAACCATGCTGGGCAACAAATGACCTTCATTTCGTTGAGATGGTCAAACACTATTTTAGCAAAAAAACGTTTATTACAGTTTAAAGCTCAATTTCTTGACCGGCGTAGAGAGATTTCCGTTAAAACGGGCCGTCGCCCACAGTTGGTAGGTATGTTCTGCTATGCTCACATCCTAGCAGGCAGCTAGCCGTCTCTTGCCAGAACTTCCCACACCGAGCTATATTTACTCCCCGCGCTGCCGAGGTGGAGAAAGCGCGCGAGCAGCAGTGTCAGCGACGGCCTGTTTGTGCTCTTAAATAATGTTGCATTGCCTCCCGAAGAGCAGACAGTCTCATTATTTGAGACACGAGGGCAGCTGGTGGAAAATCTGAAGTAACCCTTAGCCGTGATACATAGCGGGGCCCATTGACAACCGGAGCGGTAAACAAAAACGTTTCAAAAATAGTAATTAGACCCTTTTTCCGTGTGCATTCCTTTTTTTTTTTGATTTGTCGGTCGGCGGCTCTCTCAACAGTAGGCCAGTTGCTAGGTGATGGCACTCGGCGAGCGATTAGCAGGGGTCTGACGGGCATGCGGCCGAGGGCCTCGTCTCACAGGGACAGAGGTCTCCTTCAAGCTACCGTCTGTCCGTCTGAGAGCAATTATTCTTTAGGTGCCCTAAACCGTAGCTGCTTAGCATTAAATCATAATATCTCATCTTCCACTTGTTATGCAAATTAAAGTCTTCTGTGCCGGATATAAAAAAGCGTAATGTGACAGTTTAGGACTTTAGTCTTAATGGTACCGTGTTATGCAACAGGACGGATGACGTGCCACAGCTGCGCGCTCACACTATTGAGCCTTTGGGGTGTCAATCAGCTTATATGTTTCACAGTAGATAAAGGACTTAATTTCCGCTATCAAATTACGAGCCCTCTAAAGGGCACCAGGATTTGCTGATCAGCACGGGGGAAGTGATGCAGATAGCGGCATTTACTGCACTCAGCGTGTGGTCTTTAGAGAGAGACGATACGCTTCTTTGACGCTCATCAGACGTCACGAGTATGTTGCTGATATGCTAGTTTGATGACTAATATAATAAACGTTTGGGGATTTTTCTTTATATTGGTCACTTTTTAAAAAACTCTACTATATTCGTGTGGAATTTAGTAAATCAGATACAGAACGGAATCAAACGTTCACTACGGAGATGTGGGTCACTAACATCCCTTCACGTCTTTGCTTATTCAGTAAAACAACTTAAAAAAAGCCCTTTGGGAAATCTGATTAACTCTGCATGAAAGGTGTCAGGGAAGCTAAATAAAGCTGGAAGCAAACAGTAGGCATGATCTAACAAAATGCATTGAAAACATTGCTAACGCAATTTGTGTGACAGTAATCTGTTCTGAGTGAATGCCTGCACGGGCGGGCGGGGGGTCGAGGGGGGTCGGGTAGAAATGGCGACAGTTAAAAAGGTAAAGCAAGTCTAGAACCGAAAAACAAGGCTAAGTGGGTCATTGATGCATAAAATATGGCGCTGAGGCCCATTAGAAGTTTGTGCCGGCGCTGAGGAGAGAAAGGAAGCTGAAAGACATCCGAGACCAAGCTACCGAAGCCAAGTGTATCATTTATAGTCGAGTTGTCGAGGATCGCATTAATAAAAGTAACCCATGTGCCAGAGCATGAATCAGCCGTTTGTCTGCCGCTTTGAGCAGAGGAGACATTAGGAGAGAGCCGGGGGGAGACAGTCGCTGCTCCCACTGAGAGCACCGGGTCGCAGTTGACCGGGTCACAGCTTGACAGATGATATCTTTGCAAACACTTACGTCACCGGTGCTTTGGGACTCGCTTGGCAAAAGCATCCAATAAAAAAAAGACACACAAACGCACAACCACAAAAGCCACAACTGACATGAACACAATAATGATCGACCGCACACGTTCGCGCAGAACTTTGGGGGTTTTGTATGTTTGCCGTCTCAGTTATCCAATCAGATGCCTCGGCTCCAGAGGTTAAGAGGAAGGAACGGCAGCACCTCTTCTTCTTCTCCTCGCACACAAAAGGCGGATTGGAACGAGAACAAAGACAGTGACAAACGCAGGAAGACGGAGAGAGGAAACGGAGATTAAGTATGAATAGGAGAGAGGCAATTGTAGTGGGGAGGATGTCAGGAAGAGAGGAGACGAGAGACATGCGAGTGAAGGCCGTGGGTAGATGCGCGGGGAATGAAAACGGGAGGCAAGCGAAAGGCTTGAAAGAAGAAGTGAGTCACCAAAACCGCTAAAAATATAGGAAGCGAACAAAGATGACTGTTGGCGTTACGTGGCAGCCGAGTTGATCATGTGACTTTAAGTGGTACACCGGTTTCATCGCGTTCAGTAACCATGTGTGTAGGGGTCTAGAAAGTTACCCCCTTCCCCGCGGCTTAAGCCAAAAGGTGTCGGTCTAAATCCTTAGAAAGGGAGATACACAACGGTGTCGACACTTTCACAAAAAGTAGAAGAGCAGCTTAACGAACGGTGTCAACAGAGCCAAAGTTATGCTTAATATTATTAAGATTGAGGAAACATTGAAAGTAGAGGCTTTAAAAAGATAATTTATCTAATTTGACTACTCAGACTTAACTTCTTTAATATAAACATAATTCAGGATATTCAGATAAATATACAGGAACAACCTTTACTAAATGTGACAGGACAGACTGAATAGCCTGGAAATCAAGCGTTTGTGGAGTTACTGTGTGTGTTGTCGGTTGTCCAAGTACAACATGTTTAAAAATGTATGAATAGTTTATACTTCTCTTCATCCCCATTTCCTTTCATTATTAAAGGGTCGTTAGATGTAAAGAGGAGGGAAAAAAAAAAAACGGCAACCTATGGCGACTCATCAAAACCATCTACCTGATGAAAAGGGTCCTTCCTCATGTTTCGGCTGGCCAGCGGCTCATCAAAGGGAAAGACCACCGAGTAGTTTTTCGCGTACGACTCGTGGCTCCTCTCTCTGATCCAGCTCGCGTTGTCGGTCAGCGAGTTATGGAAACGCCTGAGACGGGAGCGAGAGAAAGAAATCATCAAAGAGGATCAACGCTCATTAAAAGCCCCGATCATTCCGACGTAATTATTCCGTCTCCGGGGATCACAGCCGCCGCTTCTAGTACTTTTAAGTTCCACCTCAGTGGGTTTGTAGACAGGTCGTGCTGTGCATTGATGTACCTGATGTCGTAACCATACATATCCTTCTCAGGGCGGCCATGTATGATCCAGTGAGCCAGCTCTCTGCCACAACCGCCTCCCAGCATCATGCCTGACCAAAAACACAAAACGCACACAGAAACTGTTGTTTGAAAAGCATCTCAAAATGTTAAACGAGGAAATCAAAGTCCACTCTGCAACATAATTAAGGCAAAAGGCCATATTCTGCTGATTCTATTCATCTTGCGTCTGAGTTTTGACTTGAATGAGATTGGGTTTGTGTTTAGGGCTGCAGCTAACAATTAATTCCTTATCCTTAAATCCATATTTGAATAATAATTTCGTCCCTGAAATCTCATTCAAAACAGACAAATCACCGGTTTAGGAAAATTAGTTTTCAGAGTGGAAAATATGAAAAGAAAACAACTCTTTTCCTCTCACTCCGATTGCTCGTCTGGAGGACGGAGTGCGTCTCATTATTTTGGAGCCTGGATATGTCGTATGACCCATTGAGGATTGTTTTGAACCCTGTTCCATCATTTGACCCTTGGTCCCGGCGGCCCAGGAAGCAATCTGCCCTCATCAGCTGAACCCAAGCGGCTGCAGCTCTGATTTCTTGTTTTTCAACCCGACCACCAAACACTGGAAATTCAATTCAATTTCATACATCCGCTCCCCAAAACCGCTGGGGTAATGAACTGCTCCTTATAACACCCCCCCCACCCCCCCTCTTGTGTTTCCCATAATTTGCATGCATTTTGTGCATGTTGTTCACGCGTGCATCAACACGCAGCAGCATGTTCATTGTGTCCTTGCGTCCCCCCCCCTTCTCCATCCCTCACAGCCTGCCCCCTCCCTTCATCCGTCATCGCTTCACTCATCCGCAGACACGGTGACTCTGGGCAACGCCCGGGTGGATGTTTGAGTGGCTGGATGACGTAGTTCTCCCGAGACTAAGTGGAGAGAACGAGCAGGGCGAGGTGGTCCTGATAAATGTCCCCCGAGATAACGAGTATCTGCGTGTGAACCCTCATGCTCGTGTTTCCTCTCCCCTTATCCTCCATCCTCTCTGCCGTGTCAACTTCTCCACTTCACCCCGATCGGAATCTCACACTGCTACCGTCTGCTCGTGGCGTGCGAACATTTGTTCCTGTATATGCCACTTTCGATCACTCACGGCTCCCGCTTCCCGTGTAGCGCTCGCAAATTATTTTTAAATAGTTCCCCAGCGTGTTCTGACATTTACAGTGATGCCGCTGGTCAATCAAAAATGCTTTAAAGGGGGAGAGAGTTATAGTTCAACCTTTTCTGCTTTAGTAGCCTTTGTGTGCAGGTTGTTTTGTAGGGGGAAATAAATCAATTGCACTTTTCACCCGACACAATGGTCAAAACATTCCCTGCATCACCTGAGGATGTCTGAGTTGATACCTCATTCTTACACCTGGTTAAATGTTCTTATCATCATTTGTTGGCGATAGCTTGTTGTATCCAATGATGCATATGTTGATGTCGATGTGTTTATTCTAAAAACTGCACAGCAATTATTAGATGATGCATATGATTTGAGGAACTTGATCGTGCTCACGAATGATCACCTGCGACACGGTGATGTGGTTAAGAGGTAGAGAATTTAAAAGATATTGAACAAATGCCCTCAAAAGCTCATCATGCTGATTTTTACTATAAGAGAGTAACTTTTAAGGTTGCTAGGTAACACATACAATTCAAGTAAGTGCAGCTAATGTTTGCTTGGAGACCAGACTGTAAAAAAGTAAAGAAAACAACAGAAGAGTCCAAAAGTCACTGCACACTCAGTGATGGATATTCTTAATGTGAATCAGTCAACTTTGACCCCGTGAATCCTGAATTACCCCACCTCTCCTGCCCTGAGCCAAATACGCTGTGTGAGTTCATCTGTGTGCAGGATTTTTTGTGTGATGGAGTGAAAATGACAGGGGACTTTTTCCGTGCCAGAGGGACAAAAAGGCAGTGTGTGACTAGCGAGACGGGTGTGAAAAGAGGACGGCATGAGCAAAATAGATTGTTGAGCTTCTGCTGTGATTAATACTCAAATGTTTTGCTTCGGTGCACGCAGACTGTGTTGAAGCGTGTGCGTGTGTGCGTGCGCGTGCGTGCGTGTCGGGCAAGTGAAAGCGGGCCTTGCTGTGCAAAATTGTTAATAACCAAATTACTGTTACCAGGTGTGATGTATCGTGAGCCCATTTCAATGAGCTTCCTACCAGCATGACGCATCGAAGCTAGAGGAGAGCAAAAATATCCACTTCCATTCAAATTGGATTGTTACATTGTTAACCGCATAATGTAGAAGCATGTAATTTATCTGGTCACTATATAATTGTGATAAATCGTCGTAAACTATGATGGACCAAAAAATGTCCAATACAATGTCAGGACAAGTCTTCAATTACTTGTTTCTGATCACATCTGAAATGCCAGGGCCGGCATTTATTTGGCTTTATATACAAACAATATGTGCAGCGTAAACCCATAAGCACTGCAGCTCCAGTAAATGAGACAATATGAATGAGGAATGAAAGCTACCAACAGCTCAGGAGCAGCAGTGTGTGAGCTTGTTAATCTGGCAATAGACAACGAGACGCTAACTCACCCACAAAACAGCACATGCACACAATGAGTCTTTGGGGCTTAAGTGGTTGGGAGAGAGGAGAGCCAGAGAGACTGAGCTCGGTCAGTAGTTTGCATCCAACGTGCAAAAACAACATGTCAGAAGCAGAAAACAAGAGGGACGAAACATGCGTGTGTGCGTGCGTGCATGTGTTGAAACGACTGTGTGCGTCCGTGATTAGAGCTCAACCTTCTCGTCTGGACCACTTTAGGGCTCGGCCCTGTGGCCCTCTGCAGAAGAGAAGCTTTCTCTCCACCGTCCGTTGATTACTTTACCCTTTACGCCCCCTCTCCCTGTTCTCAGATTGCTGAGACGCTCACATTCCTGCCCGTCTAACGTCAAAGGTGAGCCCATCTACGAGTGAAGTAATGGAGTGACTTGTTGTTGTGTGTGTTCTTTCTGGATAAAGTCCTCCATAATTCCTCCGCATGCAGGAGTGAGCACAGAGGTTGGCGGAGGCGGGGTCAGAGTATCAAACGGCTTGTATTCTTCCCGCTCGTGTTGCCGCGTATGGAGGACTGCTTAGAACCTCGGAGCTCATTTCATGAGGTCCTCAGGGAAAAAAAAATAATAAAAAAAACTCTTACAACTGTGAGCGATATGCACCATTCGTCTGGGACGTCGACGTCCTCCTCGTTCATCGCCCCCTCTCCTTTCTCGTCTTTCTGTAAAATTGTCCCTCCCCGGTTCTTTCTTCAATCTTTCCGTCTGTGCAGAACTTACCGGCGCTGTTGAAGCCGCAGCCCAGGAAGAAGCCTCTGACCTCTGGCGCCTCTCCCATCAGCGGCTTGTGATCCGCCGTGAAGGATTCTGGGAAGAGAAAGCAGAGCGACGAATGTAACAAACGCACGCTAACCACCGGGGTGACATTATCCTCCCATGCATTACTTATACGTCGTGTCATAGAGGACCATGTCGTCTTCACGCCTCACAAGGCTTCACTGTGCAATAAATGGTCGTCAGCCATTTGTTGATTGCTAATTTATGCCGCTCTTTTGGTTATCCCTGTTGTGAACTAAATCATTCATTAAACACAATTGTTTGTCTGAAAACAAGGCTGGTTGCTTGTTAAACCCCCGACACCGCGTAATATTATATTCACACTGGTTGAGCTTTAATGTGCAGAAGCGTGGGCCTCTTTGGATCCCAAACACGTCTATTGTGCAATGATATGATGTTCAGCTACATTCAACTTTGACCTTTCACCTTATCTGCTGAAATGTAAATGACCGTAATCCTAAATACAGTACCAGTCAAAACTTTGGACACACTTTCTCAAATGAGGGAAAAACTTGCTTGAAATGAAACTAAAGACGTAATGCCTTAATGTGACATTCACAGCTGGGAAGATAATCCGCAACAACTGATAAAAATCATAATTTTGATCCTCTCCCTCTGAGCTTCAGTCTTTCTTCTCTACATTTCATCCCTCCTTCTTTATATCTCTACTTATGCAGCTTCTTTCACCGGGAGAATCACTACTATCTCAAATGAAAATGGATCTATTACTGCTTTGCTGATTATTTCTGTCTTTCCCAAATTTCCTTCTCATTTCTCCGTTTTCCATCTTCCTCATTCACGTCATTCACGGGGGCTCAATGGTATTTTTGTGTAAATGCATGTTTTAGTTGTCAGCTGTTTCACTTATTACTCTACAAACAGCTGCCTCACACCTCGTTGATGAAAAATCCAGTTCAGGGCTGCAGACGTAATCAAACCACGTCCACAAACGTGACACACCGTCCGCCCCGTTCCGCATTTACGAGCTAATGTGATTGCGGAGTGTTTGCGCAACATATTCTACAAACTGATACATTTCAGTTTTTCGATTAGAACGTGTCTAATGTAAGAAGTGTGGTGACGGATGCTTGTTCCCTGCTGTACCGCATCATGTTATAAGCAATTTGCAAGAAGGGCTCGCAGGATTTTCAGACAAATGTAAACCTGTGTGCAACTGGTGTGTGCGAGTACCTGGTCCACAGACAGTGGACTTGATGCCAGTCTGCTCCAGACCAGGAACTCTGTTGACGGCGCCCTCGATGTGTTGCGTGAATACGTCCCAGTCGAGGTCAAACAGGCTGAAGGCAAAGTCATCCGACACCTTAGAAATAAAACACGTTGGCAAAAGGCAAGAGTGTGATTTCTCAGAAGCGGCTGCTGGTTTAGGGATTTAAAGGATAATTTAAGATTTTATACATTTTAATGCAAACCTATCCAGATTTTTAAAACTAGTTTCAGATATATTTTATACTGAAGTGAATAATGCAGCTTTCTGATGGTGCTCTGACAAAGAGCAGATCTTGCATAGTAAAGCAACGAATGAATGAACAAGGAAATGCAACTGTAAATTACATTTTATTTTTACGTATGGTGATTAAATTCTCTGGAGGATGACAACAAGCGACAGCTCTCACATTATTTATATTTTATTATACAAATCATAGCCCCTTTAAAAAAACAAAAAACACTCAGCTTTTTGTTCCATGAACAGTGAATCCATACGACTTGCGCGCTCAATGTAGTTTCACCACCTCAGAGTCAATAACAACAAGTCTGATCCTCATCACTGTCAAGGTCACCACATGTGACTCACAGCAGAATCCCTGAGCATCAACATCTTCACATCCCTCACAGTACCCGGTCCAGGTTTTTATTCGGTCCTCTATGGACCTCTGCAACTTCCTGTGTTCAGCCGAAAACTGAGCTTTCAGCTCTTACATCTCTCGCCGTTCAGTGCCTTAAAACGCTCCCCTCCTACGCCAATCTGACTGACTAAAGCTGCTCAAAGCGAAACCTCCAGCACCACAGCTTGTGCTCTCCGACACTGTACGAGTCTGACATTTGTCCTTATGTGCCGGTATCGAGCCGGTCGCCCCTCTGCTTGAACTTCTCCGTCTTGGCTCCTGAATGGTGCGACTTCAGAACAGCGGTCAGTCTCCTACTTTAACAGCGTTTTCCCCCCGAGTCCTGGCGGGCCGGATAACAGACTCATTGTACGGTCTAAAATGTTTGCGTGTTGTGGTTATTATTATTATCTGAGGAGCAGTGCTTCCCAAGCAAATCGACCCCGCTCGTCCTCACTCAGTAGGGAACAGAGAAACCTTTACCTACGCGTCCAGGACTGCGTTGCATTGGAGGAGCGCAGATTCAAAGGACAAATAATTGAATGAAGCGGGAACGCACAAGCGGGGAAATGTTTTCGGTTTGAGACGCCAGGAAAGAGAGTGCGAAGGTGCCCGACGCGGCCAGCCTGCGGCTCAACACGCCGCTCTTAAGAACCCAGTGCACATCCATTGAGACCAAGAACCCCCGTCGATTTAAAAGCTTTTATAAAGATCATTCTCCAAAGTCAGCCGGCCCTTTAACAGCGTCAGTCTGAACCTGAAAGGAAAACCGGCGCGATTACCTTTCGTACCAGCCGGAAAGAGTTGTTTGAATAATTTCCCCTCATCCTAACAGCCTTTTCTGTTTTAAAGAAATGATATACATATTTATATATTAGTTGCTATGGGGTTCATAAAATGACTGTGTTTATTGCTTTTGGAGAATATGCTATGCTCATCAATATTTATGTTATGGATGACAACAAATCACTCTTCAAATGCAAATTGAATACTGAGCCCTGCAGGAGGTATCTACCAAAAGACACTGAATCCATTAGGCCCTTCCATTAGCGTTGAAACATACTTATAAATCAATTTATATTTACATTCAGCATACCAACCTTGCTTCAATGCAACCTCCGCTATAGTGCTAACTGTACACTGCTTTTTGTGTCATCCCCCTTTTCTACAGCTATTTTTGTATTCTGATACCTCTGAACAGAAATCCCCCCTATAAAGCCCATATTTTAAACCACTGTGACATTTATCTTTGTGTACGAGTTAAACAGATATAACTGTGTTACATAATAACTGCTACTCAGATAATATTCAAGCTTACCTCGTCCCAGAAGACGGGGTTGTTTTCATAACCCCCAACAGACAGGGCATCACCTTGGAGGCGCAGGTACACTGATGCATCATGGTCCCTGACGTTTGGCATGTTCTGCAACAAACATTCAAAACAGGAATCAGTCCAAACTAATTGTGTTCCATTGACCAAAGAATTATCAGCGCGTCAATCCACATGCATGAGATAACTTTGATTGGCAGTTCGAACTGTTAAATTGACATCCATAAGACACAACGATAAGTTGATGGTACATAATTCTAACCAGATTTAAAAAAAAGAAAGCAACGCTGTTAAACTCACATTAAAAAGAGAATTTCCCAAAGCTAATTTCCCATGTGCGTTCCTATTCTTTACACAAATGACAACTTTCAGAAAAGAATATATAATATGGGACACAACAACCAGAAAAACAGCTCCAGCGGCATCCCATAACAAACCATAGAGCATCTTTATGTATGCTGTGGCCTCTCCTGACACACCATGAAATCTACTTTCCAAACGACAGCAGAGAGAAGCATTCATCCCCTTGAGTCTGATTAAATATTGTCAAAGTGTCTTACGAACAGTTAGACTTTTATGTGCGTCGTATCATCTACATTCATTCAGTCAGGGGTGCTTTTCATCCCAAATTCAATTGGCTCCATGGGCACGAAACCAAACTACCAGCGGCGCACAACGGCGGCCAAACTGCGGCCTTCCTCTCGCCTCCGTGCCGAGTACAGTCAAGCAGCGACTCAACGGGATCGACGCCGGACTTCAATACACTCGTCCCTTTGTGCGCTCAGAGAGGAAAAACACATTGTCACAAGTGGGCATTCTGAATTTGAAGCCACCGCAAGCCTCTGCGGGCGAAAAAGGCCTGTATTCACACATGCTGTGACCCGGCAGGTCGCTGACCCGGCAGGTCGCTGACCCCCCCGGTGGGAACAGATTTCCCGGGTGGCCTCCGACTGTCATTCTGCGTGTGCCGGGTGACGTTCGTGCACATGATGTGGCAGTAATTCTGGTTAAGCTGCTCTTCAAACACATGAATCCAGCCCCTAGAGGATGAGCACAGTCGCGCATGTGTACCACATGTAAAGTTTACACGTAGATCTGCATACAGAGCCGACCACAAGCACCTCCCAGATACACAAATCAACATTAGAACGATGCAAACAAATCAATGTCCCTTTCTCTCTTACACAAATGAGCACACGCAGGTCTGTCTGTAGTATCACAGTGCCCCCTGCAGGTCATTCAGAGATAATACAGACAGGGAGTTAATGAGCAGAAACCCAGAATCCAGGCTTCAGCAGCGGTTTGTATGAGTGAGGCACGAATACTGCATTATGAATGCATAATATAATGCAAGCTTTAAGCCGTATAATCCTAAATGTGATACCTCAGAATGACTTTCACACGGTAATAACGACATTGTGTTTAAAGGTGCTAAATTGAAATGCTGGTGTGAGAACCTCTCTGTCCCACCATTTGGGGGCGTCGGGTCGCTGCCAATTAGGCCGCGCGGTCGATATGTTGAGGAGGCAGGTGGTTAATGTTTGCAGGAGCCAACCGGACTGTGCAAAGACGCGTGATAACGTTTGATTACAAACGTTTCGGTTGTTCTACGTTAGGAAAAACGGATTAAGACAAAGAACGTGACCGTCTCCTGTTTACGTTGGAAAGTAATAAATTGCCAGCAATTGGCATCGTTGTCGATCGCAAACACAACAAGCGCAAATACGATGTTTGGAGCAACATAATTTAAAAGGACATCTCAAATACAGATTTGTACACCAGATAAATCTCCATTGGACTTTGTCTTTGTAGAAGCCCCAATAAACCAGATGGCAGACTAGTAACTAGTATAATCCGGGTCCACTTCTGTGATTGATTGATCACATTTTCTGTACAACATATCATGAAACCACAATGAGGTCGATGAGCTACAACACGTGCAGCATCCTACCTGTATGCCTTCAATCCTCTCTGTCACCACATAGGCATGATGCATCGCAACAAGAGGCACCTTGACACCAGCCATTTGCCCCAGCTTGGTAGCCCAGACACCTGCATGGAACACGAAGAGGCAAACATGAGAATGACACAAAAAACACTCGAAAATTGCACCAAATTGTTTATTTACTTTAAATTTAAAACCTCGTAGCAATCTCACGGAGACGCTAATAAAATAAACCCAAACTGTATTTAATCTGTGGTTTTGTTTGTTAGTCAGCTGATCTCGTCTGAATCCCACCTGCACAGTTCACCACGCAGGGCGTCTCAATGGTCCCGTGAGCGGTCTCCACTGCCTTCACCCTCCTCACACCAAAGTCATCTGCCCGCACTTGGATACCGGTCACGGGGCAGTTCTCAATCACCTGGTGAAAAGACGTATGTTAAAAAAAGTATATGCTTGAGTTATTGATTAATATTATGAGCTTTTTTTATCTGCAGAAAAGCAGGAATTCTTCAAAACCGTGCGAGTTAAAGAGTAAATCAAGATATTCATAAAAATAAAAAAAATCAAAGTCAAAATTTGCTTATCATTTCTAGCATCATCTTTAAAGCTATTTATAGTGGTCCATGCATTCGGTTATCCATTCTGGACGATTAACATAACGTGTCATGATAAAGCACACAAAACTGAAGCATCCACACCGTGGTGAAAGATCCTAATTATGATTTGGTGTAGTAGAATTGCGCAGTTAATGTATCGGTTAAATACTATTTGTTTACTAGACTGCACGTACATGTACATCCTCTGTATTATACGATACATTTAATAATACCTTTATTGAAAAGCACTCATAGGATGAACATACGTACTCCTCGCCACTGCATTTTGCACAAATTAAAGGCGAGCTAGAAAGGACTAAATGGGTCAGTCAAAAAGAAGTTCCAGAAGTCCAAACGAGAAAAGTTTCAAGGTATGAACTAGAAATTCCATGTTTTTCATTAATAGCGGGCTTGTTTTTTTTTGCAATATTTCTCAACTGAAAGAAACCAAAACTGAATGAGTCACTTTTGGGGCAAAACCGAGCTCAAGTTTATTAGAAGCGGTCTTGGTGTTTGCTAGCGAGGGGGCCAAGTTAATGCCATCAGTTCTGTCAGAATGGCACGGCCAGTAATTTATGGGATGAAATGTTGAATCATAGCAGCAGGACGGAATGATTGACGCTCACGAGAAACTACATCCAAAACAGTTTGACAAACGGGGAGGGTCACGCCACACGAGTGATGAACTCCATGGTTGGATTTTTATCTGACAAAGACAAGCTGGTAGGACATTAATGAGCAGGATTCTGAATTTAGTGAATATGATGATACTCGATATGTTAGCATTGATGCGAGAAACACACGCTTGCATCTCTGATGATCGAGTAGCAATAATAGCGCTTTCATGTGAAGGTTGGATTTTCCCCATCTCCTGTATTATAACTTTAATTTAGTTCCAAGGAACAGCCTAACTTTATCCTTTAACTCATCGTTTTTTTTCAGCCTGATGCCGTCTTCAAGCAGCGAGTATGCACGCTTTTCAATTGGTCAGCTGGCTTAACAGTCGGAATCTTTCATGTGGTAAAAGCCAGATTAAGATTCATTGAAACTGCACAGGAACCATCAAGTTTATCAGCAGGCGAGCGCGCTTACCTTGGCCCCCCTGGCAGCGGCAGCTCTGGTCAGGGTGGTGCAGGTGCCTGCTGGGTCCATGGTGCCGTCTTTTGGTACATACAGGGTTCCGTACAGATCATCAACGTTCATCAGAGGATAAAGGTCCTTGGTCTCCGCGGGGGACAGGACATGGGACTCTATACCGTAGACTTTACCCAGCTAGAAATTAGGGGAGATTTCAGGGTTTATTGGTTATATTCTCTGCTAAAATAATTGTTTTCCACTTATTTGATCATGTGCATCACCTTTATACTTCAAATGAGAACTTTGCACAACACTTCCTGAAGGAGGAGTTCGTTATCAGCCACCAGCAGTATATTATTAATTAGGATTTAACTGAGGATTGTTTTGAGCAGAATATTTTTACTGCTTCATGGCTAGATCAGGTTCACTCCGTGGGGGGATGGAGTCTCATGCGTACTTTGCACTTCAAACACACATACCCAAGGTACACAAAGCCTTTTTGCCAATCATGTATGTGTGTTGAGCAATTCAAGACCCAAATATTAAGTCTGCCATTTAAAGCCCAGAGGAACAGCTGAAAATATGTTTCAACTATTAAAAAAAAACAACTGCTAATTAACTGGGAGCCTGAGCTGTACACACTAATCAAGTTTATATCAGGTATTGCTATTTGGTAATTGTGACAACAGGGTTCATCACCTCAAATAACACAATTATTTATGAACCATTATTTGTTGGCAGCCCTCTAAATTACAGAAACAATTAACATTTTCTTTAGAAACGTGGGTAGAAAATGCCAATAAACGTCAAATTCCTTGCATGCACTTTAGCAGCCTGTTTACATATGCTGTCTACATACAGTTGGCAGTGATCATATGAATCTCCTACACACAAAATGATTTTGGAACCATGGATTAGTTTTGTGGAACATTACTGAGATTTACCGTTTTTTGCATATAGCATAAATGTATTGCAATTTTCAAAAAAAAAAAATTCTTATGCATTTCATGTTTTCTCTGTCTTCTACAGTCCTTTTAAATCAATGAATCAATCAATGAGTGAAATAATAAAATAGAGCTTTTATTTCTATGACTTTATTTCACTTCATGGAGCAGAAGATCAATGTTTTTTTATCACATAAAACAAACTTCGATCTTACCGACATGAGGCGCTTGTACTCGTCCAGCCTCTGCTTGTTGGAGGCGATGAAGAGTCCTCCGTTCTGGATCCAGCCTGTGTGGAGACCCGTCTCCTCCTCCAGGTCTTTGCTGATCACGTTCCTGGTGTGGGCCAAGAGCTCTACCTCAACATCACTGGGACGGAGCTGCCACAGAAGGCCTAGTGAACACACATACTTCATCATGACTTGAAGAACGGGATATGTAAAAAAAGGATACAGTTTGTGGTGCAGAGAACATTTAGGGTGTATGGTTTAATTCGATGCGGTTTGTTACCTGCAGTGTGCCAGGTGGTGCCAGCAGTCAGTCGGTCTCTCTCCAGCAGAACTACGTTGGTCATCCCCATCTTAGCCAGGTGGTAGATGGTCTGACAGCCCAGACTGCCTCCGCCGATCACCACTACATCCGCTGATCTGAGGCAGGCGGCAGGTAACCACAGGTGAGCTGCGGACATGGCTTTTACATTGGAATGAGGGCGACATTCATTTGAACCAAGTCAAAAACAAAAGGTCATTTTGGATAAACATACATAAAAGTAAAAGTTACACAAGAGGACACCAGACAGAAAGTGTCTTTTAAATAGGAAGTCCACACCCAATGGACAGTGTGGATTGTTTAGATTTTGTATTATTGAGTAAAAGATCGTAACTATTTATAAACCAAACAATGAAATGACAAGTTAAGGGATCCATAGATCACCTGCAGTCTGTTCTCATCATTGCAGAGGTCATCATGACCATTACTCCTCCATTATCAACCGATCCATAATGCATTGATCGTTGCACAAACCCTCAACTTTCCCCGCGATTTGTTTATTCTTAATGCAAACCGTAAGAATTCAAACAGAAGCTGGTCTCACAATACAAAAACTACTGGACGTTAACGGTCACTTTTGATACGGTTAACATCATCCATCCAGTAAGCCAACCTGGGTAGCGGTTTAGTGGGTCCAGAGGAGGCGTCATCCTTTTGTTGGAGCGTCTTCTCGTAGGGAACACTCTTTTCCTTAGTGGGCTCCGAGCTGTAGGACCGGGCGGTCGTCCGGCACAACGGAGAGAGAGGAGGCCGCACTGCCGACGCCACACGCCGGACTGCACGCCCAAGGAACGCCATGGCCCCTGAGATCAGCCACAGGACACAAATAAAGCAGGGCGATGCTGCAGGAACAAGTGGATTGTACTCATGCAGAGTACAGTTGTATGTGTAATACAACTTTCTTGAAGGTTATTTACAGAAAAAGCAAATCCAAACCAAAGATAACACACATTTACAGTCAATGCATATGCAAAGATAAGCCAAACTAAGTCTCAAAATAATTTGTGCATTATTTCATAACATTCACAATATGTTCAGTCAAACAGCAGAAAGAAATGTTATTTTTCCCTCATAGAGATCACGGTTCACTGCGTCGTACATTATTGAAAGAACACTGGGATGCAACTTTGTTGCAATACCGATCAGTAATGCAACAAATGCAACAAAGTTGCAGCTTTGTGGTTCGAACCACATTCGCGAGTCGGCCGTTTACGGAGACGTTTGGCGGAGTGACTGTGTAGCTCCTACTCTGCTTCAGCGGAGAAGCATATCATTGCTTTAGTTAACTGACACTGACGTTATGTCAAAAATAAACCCAACCGCCTGAGCAGATCCGAGCTGTAACGTGGCACAGGCGCTGCTGCTGCTGCGTGGAAAACAACCCGTGCGCCATGACGGAAACGGGCTCCATGTGCACTTACGCTCGGTTCCTCTTTCAACGATGGTCCCAGAAAACACACTCAGGGCGGGGGCGGGAAAAAAAAAAGTTTGCAAGATTTGAGTCACGAAGTAAAAATGGCCCAGTACTTGTGTGTGTGTGTGTGTGTGTGTGTGTGTACCGGAGACCAGCCGCGTGTCAAAGCGTGGCGGCGTGGGCTGCGATCCAGCAGCTGTCAAACCTGCACCTCGCACAGCACGAGTGGGCGTGGTCAAGTGGCAGCTAAAGGGGGCGTATCGACAGTTTGCAGCCCAATCACAGCTCCAAACCCGCCCCTTTCAATACAGACAGTCCGTATTTCTGCTCTGTCGTGAAATATATAATGTATATGTGCAAAGGTGTGTGCGTCTGGCACAACATTACAATCCTTGCAAAGCACTTTGTTGCTATTGTTGTCTAACCATATATAGCCTATATATATATATAGATATATAGATATATTTTTTTTCTATATATATATATATATATATATATATATATATATATATATATATATATACACACTCGTAGACGTGAAAGTTGTCTATATTGATTAATCACAAACTTTTTTTTTAAAGACATTTGTAGAGGGTTGAATCCGCTGTACGGTAAGGCCTTGAGACTCCCAGGTGAACATTGCAGTAGCTACTTAATTCTAATAAGGCTGTTGGCTCTGACCTGCTGTATGCAGTGTACACTACTAACAGCATTCTCCTAGTTATCTGGGAGGAAGTGTATGAGCACGTGCTTAGCTCTCTAAATGCAAATGGCCACTTTTGGATATTGGTTAGCTCACCAGGGAGCACACGCTGTTTTATTGATTGGGTAATTTAGTAGCAAAGCCAGTTATTGGGCTGTGTACATCCTGAGTAACTTATATTTACATGAGATGAGTAAACTCATTCACAGGAGAATGGCAAGAAGTCGATAAATCTGGAGTTTTATTTAGATTGATTTATAAAAACTGCGTGTAAGGGGACGTTAGGGCAGCAGCTGTTGCTCAGAGGCCTCGCGGTCCACAGACCAAACCAAGCAGAAGCACAACACACAATCTACAGGAAACATCATGAATGTAGAGTTTGTATGCGTGAGAAATGTAATAAACGGCCGTGGTAATCTTGCAGCAGGGGAATAAATGCTGATTATGTGGTTTGAAAATCAAAAAGACAACCCTGCTTCCCCCCAGCAGCACAACACCATGAAGCCGTGGGACTGCAGCTTTGAGCCGTATGCAATCCGCTGCCTGCCAAGCTGACCTCATGATTGCACAACTCCAAGCCAGCAGCCAATAAGGCGCTGAGTTTAGGTTCACTCATGTGCGAGGAGGTTCTCTCCTGTTCATACAGCCCGAAGCAGGAGAGCTTAAGAGCTGCAGCCGATCGCTCTGTGTGTGTGTGTGTGTGTGTGTCTCTGTGCGTGTGTGTGTGCGTGTGTGTCCTGGCTGTCTACACCAACATTTGACCTTTGTCGTATTTTTCCAAAACCCTTTCATG
Organism: Gasterosteus aculeatus; assembly: GCF_964276395.1. Taxonomy (NCBI): domain Eukaryota; kingdom Metazoa; phylum Chordata; class Actinopteri; order Perciformes; family Gasterosteidae; genus Gasterosteus; species Gasterosteus aculeatus. The sequence continues at coordinate 9,091,221 of NC_135702.1, read as the reverse complement.
TAGCTGAATTACCATGTTTCCAAACTGGTCATTAGGGGGCATGACGAATACACACACACACACACCTTTACATCCACATACATGTACAGTGTGTGGTATGCTTATGCAAACAGCGCGCCTATCTTGTGAATGTTGCAACCTTTAGTTACTTTTCCTGCATTCGGATCTGTGGCACGGTGCTGCAGAAGGAAATAAGGTCAAGTAATCCAGATGATCCAACTCAAGGAAGTCGTAGCACAGCTGTATGCCTACGGCTAAACATGTGTGTTGGCATACAGCCGTTTGTGTGTGCAAAGTGTGTGTGTGTGTGTGTGTGTGTGTGTGTGTGTGTGTAGAAAAAAGCTCTTTAAATGAATTAAATGTTGAAATTATTTCTCGCTCTGACGATCTGTATGTTTCACTGATAGTTAAGAAGACTTCTACATGCTGAGTGACATCACGTAACATCACGATACAGCTGGATAAATATTATATGATAGGACTTGCTGCACCTTAACTTTAACAGAACAGACAGCGTTGCTCCTGAAATACTAACATGTTTGTTAAAAGGTATATGAATTAAATAAGTTATTTCACTATTATACAAGTTTATGAACAAAACAATCCATGCGGTCGCCCCCTTTTCAAATTTCCATTTGGGTCAATTCTTTGAGTTAACAAAAAGAAGAACGGAACCATCTTGTGGTGGATTTCTGTCAATGCAACACCTAAAAGGGCTTTTTATTCGATTGACCACGAACCTCTCTGTCAACAGAAAGTTTATTAACGGATACAAAACTCACAAGCACAATGACATGAGAAAAACTACTACAACAGTATCCTGTTGTAAAATGTCTGAATACAAATGTATTGCTCAAAGACACAAACACAGAGAGGCTTTTGTCAGAAAGGCAATTTGCTTTCTTTGCATCACGTCGTGTGACTCACCCGTCAACTTTATCAAGAAACACTCGACAAATAAATTAAGACATATGAAGTAAAAAAGATGACTTGTTTAGAATCATTTAAATCCATAAAGGGGATCAAAATAACACCATCAACATTTGAAGATTTAAGGTTCCCAGTGATGCTTCCAGAGTGAGCAAGGCTTTGTTTTACTACAGTTTACAGTTTCAATTGGGTTGCATTGCTTGGCAACAGTTTGGGTGTGACAATTATTAAACTGGGTCACTTTTGGAACGTTTACGTCGTGTAATGATAAGTAGGCATTTTACATTTGACTTTTCACTTTGAACATCATTTCAAACATAAGTACAATGCAGTTGGTTTGCGCAAGCTGATACCAGGAGTTCACATCTCAACGTTCGTGATTGGTTTACGCAAGTTTCCCAAATGTACTTACTGAAAGTATGTGGTAATTGGTGATCCCAGTATATTATAAACATGACACACACTGTACACGGACTAGTTGTGGAGTGTTATTATACTGACAATATATACTTTTAACTCGCACCCGAATCTGATCCTGTCGACTGTTTTCAAAGTTGGTGTGTGTACATTTTGTGGTTTTAGCTCAAGAATAATGGATTATATTATATATATTCTAGTCTATATGAATACCGTTTCGGTACTTCAAAAAAACATTTTTAAAGCCAGAAGGCAAACAAACAATAACAAACTGACCTAAAAATCTTCCTTTCCTTGGCTAAGTGTGAAAAACATAAAACACAGAGGAGAAGATAGTCTAATGAGTCGATGCCTTCTGATTCAAATACTTAATGTATGTCAAAACACTTTAAAAAACAAAAGCTGAATCTGTTCGAAGGTAAACTTCCATTTAGTTAGTTTCACTTACAAAACCCTTTCATAATATATTCTGGCGCCACTGAAACGGTCTCATATGGTCCCTGGAAACCAAAAGGCACATGAGCTTTAAAGCTCTGAAGACAATGGGAATATTGATTGGAGTCAGAATAGTTTTGGGCTGAATGCAAGTACGTATCTGGATGAAAAACAACATGAACAACCGGCAGACAGAGTTAACTGGGAAAAAAAAGAAATACTACCGATACCAACAGCAGACTTTGACTTGTGAACAGTGCAGCTACTGAAGCCTCAGTCAGCACACAAAAGTTACCTCTCTGCCGCCGATTTGAAATGCTGTCCAATTAACATTACAGGAATCCAATCATCACCAGTATTAAAAGACATTTCTTTACAAACAACCTCATTTAACACCGTCCCTGATGTTGTTTTCCCATCCAAAGCCATACTCTTGCTGTCAGTGTGCAGCGACTGAGAATAAAAGTCTGGGAAAAACACTCTCTCCTCGGCATCTGGCTCTCCGACCTTGAGGCCGTTTTGACCTTCGGGGCTCTCCAGAGTTGCGTCGGCTCCGGAGCCGCTAAAGTTCGTCCTTGTAGGTCGCTGACAGCACGTCTGCTGGCGGCGGGGCCCCTTTCAGGGTCTTGTGGGAGCCCCTCCAGTCGGTGCGCACGTTGTCGTCGTCCCACAGAGTGGACGTCTCGGTGTCGCTCACCCACTGGGCATCGCCGGCGTAGTGACACGGCTGGACCACAAGGGGGCGCGTGCTGAAGGCTTGTAAGTTTCTGTTGGGGAAATGGGACTTGTAGTCCTCACTGCGAACAGAGAACAGTGATGAAGATCATATAGATTGGATTTGTTTGAATATGAACTTTAATATATTACCGGCCTGCATAAGAAAAACAAAACCATCGGACTAAAAATATTTGGGTCTGGTTTCAATACGTTTTTATCTTCAATCAACATTGCTGTTATTTGTGGATTAATTTGGAATCCACTGATTTTTACAAGCGATGGAACCAGAGACTCCTGCTCGAGCTTCTCTCGGCGTGGAGGGCGACAGCAGCGCCGCTGTGTAGTGTGCGGCCGGTGTGCGTCCTTTGCCGACTAGTCAAGCATATCGAATTAGAAGCACAGAGGTGAGAGAGAGAATAGAGAAAGTGAGTTGGCTATAAGCCAGTTCTCCACACATGACGGAGCACACAGACACTGCCAAGCCTTGTGGTTTGCAGCCCCCCCCCCCCTCTTTCAGCCCCGAGGTGCATTTCTTCTGTAAGAGTCAGTGCCCCAATATGAGTCTCGGTTGGTCTGCTAGATCATGACTGTGGGATGATGAGAAAAGTCCTTTGAGGGAGATTGGGGTTAGAAACTGGGTCAGGGCTGCAGAAATGCTGAAAATGATTAGAAAAAAGAGAGATTCTTGAGGTGAAGTGTATATTATATAAAACTAAAGTGTTCTCAAGATGACACAATTACTGCAAGTCACTATTTATATTTTCAAACAATTAAGTCATGATGTCCATGCGGATATTCTAATGTTCGTAAGGTATGAGGTTTACCATGCTAGTGGTATTAGTTTAGGGTGTTAAGCATGCAAACACATTAATTGGCACTAAACACAAAGTACAGCCGAGGCTGATGATTGTGCTCAGTTACATTACAGGTCATTTAGCTGGCGCTTCTATCCAAAGCGACTTGCATTGCATTTTTAACTCATGTTTTTTTAAATTTTTGCCCGGGGAGCAATTAGTGGTTAGGCCTCTTTGCTCAGGGACACTTCGACAGGGGACATGGAGCAGACGGGGCTCAAACCGCCAACCTTGCGGTTCCCAGCGCACCCTCTCTACTCCATGCGCCACAGTCAAAGTTCTTTCTTCTGGAAAGTCAGTACTAGTTCTTGGCAATCGGTCCAATCGGTCGAGTTGTCAACACATTTAATTAAAAACAGAAATGTGAACCTCCTGGAAACAAAAGTCATTTGGATTCCTCCTCATAACTTCATTCATCCTGCTGAATTCACCGCCCAAAAAGCTGAGCACAAGTCTGCCACGGACACATCTGTTTATATAAACAGTTTCGATATTTGGTTCATACATACTTGGGATGTTTGTCATACATGATGGGGAGGAATTCATCGACAGGGAGCATCTTGGACAGCGGCTCGGCGTTGAGCAGTTTCTGGGCTCCCTGCAGGGAGACGGCGTAGGACAGAGTCCAATGCGAATAGCCGGCGACTGCCAGGTTGTGAATGTTCTCCACTGCCTCCTCATTTCCAGGATTCACCTGCTTCCTGCCAAAGTATCTGCAACAACGACAAGCCGACAAGAAAAAAAACTACGGCTATATATAGAGATCCAGAAACCTGCGGCGAGGCCGATGTTCTGTGTTGCCACATGTGCTGGAAATCATTTTGGAGGGTTGTCTTTTTTTTTGCAAGATTTGCTCTGCATCTGTTAACCATTTTCAGGACGTCACGCAAACACAGTATGAAGGAAGACGCTGGTACATTTCCAATCTTCCCACAGAGGGATTGTTTCAACGGGCCTTCGATCTGCGTCTGAAGTTTACTCTGATAATCTGAATTGAAAACATTGATTTCGATGTCTTGCAGAGACCTTAACCACAGAAACACGGAGACACAAATGAGGGATGTGACTGGTCGCTGCCTGAACAAGAAGAGGGAGAGTACAACGTGTCCATCTTACATGATGTCCCAGTCCAGCTCTGCCTGCTCCACCTCCTCCATCAGTGTGAGGACTCGTCGTTTGAAGTTGGCTTGGAAACGAACGTCGTCTTCAAAGACCAGCGCCTTGTCCATCTGCAGGTCCACCATCTGAGGAGAGAGGGACCAACAGATGCTCAAAACTAACGGAGAAACAAAGACCGGGCGGAGACGAAGACGGATGAGTCTCAAGTTATTAGCCAGTAGCAACAACATTTTAAGTCCATATTTTTTTATATATTTATACCTGAAAAAGTGCAGTGAATGCAATTTTTTGACCGCTTTGCATTTGATAATCAGATTGGATACAAAGTCCTGAGAGAAATCCTTCTATCCGATGCCAAGCTTAATCCTCTTAATGCCGTTATTTTACCTGTAATATTCTCACTGTCAGTCAAACCAATAAAGATGGGGTTTTTTCTCACCTCCTTCCAGATGAAGTAGTGGCTGAGGAAGCAGCCCACCTCTCCTTTAGTGAGGGTGCGTCCGGAGAACGGGTCATAGTACCCTGGCAGCAGGTCAACGCCCAGGAGCTTAATGTCACTGCTGTTCAGTGCACTGCGCGCGCGCACACACACACACACACACACACACAGGTGTTATCATATTTCCAAGGGGAAAGAGTAAAGGGAGGGACCGCAGATTAAGGGATGCATATCTTTCAGCTGTATTCGGTCGTACTCACTTCCCATCCACGGCGTCGACCACCTTGACGTCGACCTCAAGCTCGTTCAGAGAGAACAGCATCCGGTCCCTGCGGTCGGGACGCCGTCGCAGATTAATCAGATATATCTGGGCAGAGGAGGACAATAAGTTGTTTAACTCGTATTACTGAAATGTTTGTGATTAGACAAGTCCGTACTTTTTTTAAACTAAAATTCTTCTGATTTTTTTCAGGCTTCCCTTCAGTATTTTGTGGCCCATTGTGTGCGATCAAAACGTCACCATTTAGATAAATACCGATCAGGATTTAGTGCAATTATGTAACAATAAACCCCAATAATGTGACTTTGTGATAATCCTATTAGACTCAAACGCTGCGACGTTTGGTTAAAATGTACAGACGCAAAATGAATATTCAAACAGCAAAATTGAGCAGAAAAAGATAACGACACGTCTCTTACCTCATCAAAGCCCATGAGGTCTCTCTGTTTAGGGAACATATGGACGTATCTGGACGGGCGCATTGGAGGACCATCGACTGTTTAACGAAGAGGGTAAACGGTTGGTTTGATTTGCATTCCCAGTAGTCAGCATCCGTCGTTAACAATATCAAGAGCGAACGCAATCTGCTCTTACTCATGGACTCGAGTTGGACGTGGACAAAGTTGAGACGATCGTCTTCCACGGTCTGGTGAGGCTTGGCCGGGACGTTCAGGTAGCCGTAGCGCTCCTTGTTACACAGATACATCTGCACCTCTGATCGCCATCAAAGATGAATCATTAGATCATTTCATTGGCTCACGGGCCGGACATTCAATTCCCTCCCAAAAGACGGGAAGGAGCTCTGACCGACCTGCGGCGCGGCAGGAGAAGGCGAACACGATGATGTCGTCGTAGGGCCACGAGTAGTCCTTGTGAGGCGGGTAGAAGGCCAGTTTCTTCATGCCCTCCTTCCGTAAATCCAACAGCACGGTGGAGTGGATCATGGGCACGGGGAAGCAACCCAGCCTGTGGCGATGACGCGTTGGGAAATACTCTGCCGTTCGGCGGTAATAACCCTTGAGTGTGAGAGAGAGATGGTGTCAGAAAGTGAAGAAATGTGTCATTTTTGGATGCGGCCAATGTTCTCCAACCCAACGGATTGTCCCTTGTAAAAGAAGATGCATCACTATCAGCTCCACGCTCACCTGTGGAGTGATGCCGCACCAGTAGTTGGAGTACGCCCCCTGAGAGTCCAGCATGGGGGCGATGGCCGACTTGTTCTCTGCCATCATCAGGTTGAGGGTTTCGGGGTTGGTGAGGATGTTGTCTGCGTCGGCGTACTGAAACGAGGCGAGAGAGGGGGAGAATAGGAGAGTGACCGCAGTCGTTTCGTCTCCGCAACGAGACGAGCTCGTTCTTGGATGGAATAATAAGCAGCAGAGAGGGAACAAATGTGATCTTATCACGTACCAGGATGTAATCGGCCCACCGTTTCCTGGCGAAGTCGAGCGCCGCCTGCTTCAGCTTCATCACGTACTCGTATCTGCTGTTGGGCCAATGCTTGGGACCCGACTCTCCTGCGTAGGACCTAAACAAAGAGGCACATTAAGCACATTACAGCATATTGTTGCGCTGGCTTTCCATTCTCTCATGCCCAACGTAATTAGACTGAATGGTTTGAATATGTTAGAGCCACTGTACAACCAGCTTAAAAAACAGCTAGGCCGACAGTTAGGTAAGGAGATTAGCAGTCAAAACGTATGATTGGCATGCACAAACAATTTCCAGTAATGGCCTTTTCGACTCAGAGGCACGTCCACACGGTCGGGGCTTACGGAGAAGAAGAGGCGTGTTGCATCATTCCTTATTAATGCAAAGTGGAAAAGTGTGTTATCTTTATGCAAGCGGTTGCACCGCAGAGGTCATAAGAGACGAGTTCATGTCGCTTGGATCTACACAGGATCTGGAAGGCGTTCCCCAGATCCCTGCTGTGAATACGATACATGACAGTCGCACTTACGTGGGCTTCTCCATCGGTCTCCACTCGACATAATGGTAGAACGTCTGCATGACGGTGAGCCACTCCTTCAGCACGGCTGTGGTGTTGTCGGTGTTGTGATCCGTGGCCGCCCTGGAGAGCACAGGGGAAGCAGGTCGTAAGACTGGGGGCTGATGTTTAATGAGGGGGGGGGGGGGGGGGGAGTTTCCAACACATCGTCAAGGTGGATAAATAATAACTCTAGCTTATGTTTTTTTAAGCACATTCTTGATCAGGGGGGAGCAGCCCACGGTTACGATGTTATTGCATTTTGATATTCACATCAAATGTGCCTTCAAACTCTTTTTCTTCTAAGCTTCCAACTATTTCTAAGAAAGTTGGTTTCTTTGCAAAGCAGAGGCCGCCGCAACATCTCTGGGAAGGCGCAGGCCATTTGGTGCCTACATGTTAATTAATCTGATCGATGTTTGCGTCACTCCGACAAAGTATTATTACAACTTGTCAATTGATTTCTAGAAAACCTCCTTTATTACGGTCATTACTGATACGGTCACGGAAGCTTTGATTTGTATGAGGAATCCGGTCTACTTCAATACACAACTAGACAAAGTACACACAACACATTTATCGTTGACATATGGCCATAGAGTATCAGAGCCACTCTTATCAAATCCAGTTTTACTAAACACAACTGTAACTTGACAGAAGGGGAGTTAAATGAGACAAGGGGTCACTTTAAGACGCATAAAGTACACTGAAGTGTCCACAGAGGCGTACAGAGGATAATTCAGCTTGTGGTTTTTAAATCACTAACGTCAGTTATATTTGCATCACAATGAGTGCTGAGGAAAGGTTATCAGTTACAACGAGCTCCACAACGGAAGAACTAAACAAAAACGAAGGCGGTCCGCAGTGGGGAGCGAGTGCGCCGGAGTGGAAGGCGCACAGGGAACAGGGGAGGTATTTTTTTTGGGGGGGGGGTTCTGCTGCTGCTGCTTTCGCAAACTAATTTAAATGCCAATGACCTTTTGATCGGCTGCCACGGTGGGTTAAAGGAGGGAGAAGGGGGGACGGACGGGGGGGCAGTGCATGCAGGAGAACCCACCACACGGAGATGCGATCTTTGGGGTAGTTGAGTCTCTCCAGAGCACCGAGGTAGTACGGCAGCGAATGTGCGCTGTTCCTGGCTAAAATAACGACGACCACCGTGGGGGGCTGCATCCTCGACTCCTCCGGGTACATTTCCTCCGAAAAGTAGCCGTCGGCGAGGAAAACGAAGGCCCCCAAAGCTAAAAAGCGCAGTAACATGGTGGAAGCGGCTCCTCTGCGCGGCGCCGCCTGGACGCGTCAGCAGTCCAAGAAAGACTCGCCTCCCCCACCCTTTACTCCCCCCCCGGTTTATCCTACAAGGTTGCTCGCTTTTTCCGGGGACATGTCCAAACGGACCCGGAGAGAGCGCCGATGTTACAACTTCCGCCCCGAATCGGGGGCGCAGGAACAGCGTGGGAAGGTTCTCCGAACACGGGGGCGTGATTTGGCCACATTTCGGGGTTCCTTCGTAAATCTCCGGAGACGCGTCTGAGAGCTGGACGGTGACGCGCGGGAGTCAACGTCATTGTCCAAAATCACAGTTTGTCCTCGTAATTCACCCCCCCGCGTGCCGAATATCAAGGAAACCGGTTACAAAAACCGTTTTACGGGAAAAATGAAACATCGTTGCTTGTATCGTCAGCTGCGGCTCTTTTCTCGATGTTACACTGTTTGCGTAACGTGTCAACCGATACATGATGCACATATAAAAGGCACTTTACGTGTTCATAGCTTACACATTGGTAATGAGCGTTTATTTGCATGGGATATAAGTTGGCGAACATCACGTCAATAACTGTTTCTAGTGTGTTGATCATTGCTGCAGTTTCAGGGATCCACCAGCAGAGGGGGGAACTGAGCCAAATGAGCCCGCTGTTGAAGCCGTGTCAGACCGGTTTGTCTGGCTCATGGCGAACGGTAACTAGATTGTCTCAAATACTGCACATAAGTAAGTGTACGTGAGTATTTTTTTTTATATTGCAGTACGTGTATCTGGCAATGATAATTACTTGTATGTTTGCAACTTAAAACACACATGATCAATTTACATTATGTGATGCATTGTTGCAAATTAAAGTGCACCCTATGGTTGAATGCACTTATTGTACGTCGCTTTGGATAAAAGCGTCAGCTAAATGACATGTAATGTAATGTAATGCACAACATACATGCGGTATAAAGGAGTTTGAATGTGATGATATATTCATTTTACTGAAAATCCCAGTCTATTGAGCTGCTCCTAGAAGTTAAAGGTGCAGTGTGTACGATTTGGCCACATGCTCCAAAAAAAGAAGACAACTGGCTCCACACAACCTACAGCCACTCTTATTAAAACTAAACACTGAAACTCTGAGAGCGGTCTTAAAAAACAATGCAAGAAAAAACTGACAAAAACGCGTAAACGACAACAAAAGGGAGACTTCTTCGCTGAGAGGAGAGTGAGCGGCAGCTCCGGCAGCTCCGGCAGCTCCGGCAGCTCCGGCAGCTCCGGCAGCTCCGGCAGCTCCGGCAGCTCCGGCAGCTCCGGCAGCTGGACCTTTACAGCAGAAGCACAAATGACGCCAATACAAACCCCATCTATTGATCTATGCAACACAATACAACCCACTGTGATCCATTCACATTTGGGTTGATTGTTTGTTTTTTAACAAAAACTGGCCAGATCTTACACAAGTACTTTTCCATCACTCTAATCACACTTTTTTATGGCCTGTTGTGGGTCCAAAGCCACTATGAGATCTCAAAAAGACAATCCAAAAGTTGTTTATTTTCATATCTGCTGCTAAAAGAGGAGCTCATTGATTAGCTCACACAGCGGTTCTTAGCAACAACATTGGAACATTTCAGGTATCTCAAGAGTTCCTCTGAGATTTTGAACGCGACCTGTAAGTGTCATTGACAAAAGGGTCAGTTTCAAAAGGCACATTATGTTTACGCGTGTTGGATCGCTTACCGATTGGAACAAGGTCAACGGTAGAGGAACAGGACCGGTACGTGGATGTAGCTCCCATTACTCACTTCAATGAAGGTCAACAGATTATCTTTAATATTTCCCCTCTATAGGGTCATACCTGGTATGTGCTTGCATCTCCCGCACTGAAGGCAACAGGATTAGCTGCAGTGGAAAACCTTGAACCTCTTCAACGAACCCAGGTGGAGCATTTTGAGAAACTCCTTTGACAGTTGTGCTTGAGACTGTTTTCAAAAGAAATAAAGAAATACGTGGACCCAGTCCCATCGCAGGTGACATCCTGCATGTTTGAATCATCTTACTCTGAACTCTGCGCCACATCCCTCCTTTTAGCAGATGACACGTGTTGGGAGTTTGATAGATTACACTGTATCAATTTGAAAGATTACACCGTGTCACCAAACTAACAATCTGAATTATAGAAACAATGTCAAATCTGTCGTTCTCGAGTTGCTCACGAATACTAAGAGTATGCATCTGCGTGAGATAAATCTCATGTCAGAAGAAGAATGCTTGTGTGGGAGTACAGATCGGAGCAGCTTCAGGGAAACATAAAAACTGTTCATGTACAAAAATTATTTAAAAAATCCAAAAAGGATGAAAGATGACGCATTGACTGGGGTTTTTACAGTGGTATATATTTTTTTGATCATTGAGTATAGGGCTAAATCTGAAAATAAAATAGTATCCAAATGATAAAGCGCTAACCCCCAATTATCTCAACGTTTCTGAGCAAAAAGAGGGGGGAAAGCAGCAGGAGACAGAGAATGAGCATGTTGGAAAGAATGGTGGAGAAACGGGGAGAGGCAAAAGGACATAAATGTGCGAAAAAAATAATAATATATACCAAAGTGGTATATAATGAATTTTGACTCCTTCGGCCGGCTCTCTGAATAAACAAAAGGCAGTCATGGCTGACAATGGCAGGGTCGGGCTAACGGGGTCGTTTGTGTGGACAGGTCAGAGGGGTTGAGGGTCAAATCTCTCCTATTCATGACACCCCAAGTGTTTCCACACTCACACTCAAACACACGCACACATTCGCATGTCGGGGATACTTTCCCAGCGTCGGTCGCGGAGGCAGATCTGGGAAAGTTCAACCTTGGGTGCACTAACTTTTCACTGTGAGGTCAAGGGTGGCGTTGGCGTTTGTTTGTGTGTGTGTGTGTGTGCGTGTGTGTGACAGAGAGAAAAAGGGGAAATCTGCATTATTTGGACCAGATTGCAAAAAAGAGACTGGGAAAAAAAGAAGAGGTGGATAAAATGCAGATATTGAGGTTTGTACTCGTGTTAAATGGGGGCGTGAGCCCTGGGATTTCTTCCTCTTTCCCAATACAATAGATGTGAATAGAATTTGAAGTGTTTTAGGGGCAATTCACCACTCGTTCTGGATAACACAGAGCCCTTGCTGGCACAAAATAGTGAAAACCGGAAACCCAAATGTTCTCCCGATTGTCCTGAGTAGCATTGACAATCATTTCTGGAAAAAGATTGCTACTGTATTATTCCATTGCTGGAAACCCCATTAATAAAATGTCATTCACCCCCATTGTACCGGAGCAGCGGCAAAATCAAGCAAGATAAACAAAAGCTATCTGCATGACTCTACTGAGCATAATGTGTTTTTTGGAGCTGCTCATGCACGTGTGCCCACAAATGGAGATGCCACCCATCTCTCTTTCGGCCAGGCAGGAGGGGAGAGGATGAGTCGTGGCTGCACAGGTAAAGGGTGAGTCGGAGGGAAAGTGCTTCTGTCTTTGCGTGTCGGGACCAGCGGCAGCTGTATAGGCAGCAGAGAGTCGTGACATTCTCACAAGCTTCCGGGACCTTTATTCGATAGCGTTCTCACCGAGACGTCTCTGGGCTGGGCGGGTCGATACCTGTCACTCAGGGCCTCGGTGGCACACACCCTCTTACTGAGCAGCTACACGGAGGCCTCGCTCCGTCTGCGCTCCGCCTCCCACGTCAACGCGCGTGTCTCGGGACGGTCACGCGTTCTGTCTCAGCTCATGTCAAATTCAGTGTCTGCTGACGGACATTGATTTTGGTTATTGTTAGCAATCTATATATCTCACTCTGTTTACCTGTTTACAAGGATCTAAAACAGTGAGAAAACAGCAGATCTTCACAATAAATTAAATGATTGATTATCTGAATTTTTTATCAATATATGTTTTTTGTCAGTTTGTCTTGGAAATTACAACCAGTTTAGTCTTTCAGAGCTGATACTATGGGTATCCATAAAATAAAGTCTGTATTCCATTTGATGTATTTCACATTCAGCAACTATTTAGTTACATTGATGAAAAGAAAAAAGATATTTGTGATTTTGTTCATTTATTTTTGCAAGGAATTTCGTCCTTCAGCTGCAGATGTACTAAATTGTTTCTGGGACAATGTTTTCTGTCAGTCAGTGTGGTTTTGTGGGGTCCCTAATAAACCCAAACATTCTGAACCTCTTTTGTTTGATGCAAGCACTTAAACAGAATTGCTTCAATAAAAGAATGACCTGTGGACGGCAAGTCGGGTCTTTACACACCACGGCTTAGTCAGCACAAGGAACGTGATGTTCAGACTGAATGCTGTGGGGATCCCTTAAATAATGAAGTCATGAGGTCAGGTATCGCCTCCAATCTGTATGTATATATCACTATATCTTTGTCATCATTTCATTGATTTAAAAAAAAATAACACCTGCCAAAAATAAAATACCTGCCGAATGAACTGATTTTGCATTAGATGATGATGACAATGAAACGTCGTAGAAATAGAGGTTATGAACAAAAAAACTCTGGATTATTACCTGTTTGGATGTTTTCTTCAGCTCATCTTTTACTTTTACAAAGCTACATTTTTGAGGCAAATGAGAGCGATGGAGTTGCTGGGGCTTTAGGAATTTCAGCTTTTTCAACTTTTAAAAAGCTCACAGAAATGTCAGTATGGGAGGCAGGTTCCCTCGTGTATCGTAGCGACATACAAAAACAAAGCACTGGATACTTTGGAGCCCTGTGATCTCTGCAAAGCCGTGTTGACATTAGCGTGGACCTCTCTGCTTCTCATCTTCTCTGTTACTCCCTCAGTGACGTCGCCATCCAGGCCCTGTCCATCGCCTCGTTGCCAAGCAACAGCGCAGCCACTGTCAAAGAATTCTGGGGGATGTTTAGGCAGCGGCGTGCTTTGGGAAAGGGAGGAGTGGTGGTTGGGGGGGGCAGAGGAGGAGTGTGTACTGGTGGTAGTTCAGAGAAGCAGGACACTCAGTTGTGCATTTATTTTTTTTTTGAACTTTTTATTTATATTTTTTCACATGACAAAAACAAAAACATGGAACATTATCTGAGACTAGGGCTTGGAAAAAAAAAAAAAAAAAAAACATAATTATTATAAAGATATATACTGTGTACATACATGTATATCTTGCTGCATCTAATATGAATCCCTATATCTCAACAGACACAATACCACAATGTACAGCCATATCATTTATAAATTTAAATATTCTTTAACCATGTGCCATCTCCGGATAAAGAGGTCAGTTTTCAGTTGTAATGATGCAGTCATTTTTTCCATCAAATAAATCTGCTTCAGTCTCTGTTTCCATTCAGTAACGGTTGGTGATTTCACAGACCTCCAATTAACAGTAACGTTTTTTTGCGCAATTAACCGTAGTACACGTAAAATGTATCTTTGGTCAGCATTGAAAACATCCACTGATATAACACCCAATAAGAAGAACTGTACATTCGATGGTACTTCTCTTTTTACAATTTTCTCCATCTCCTCTTTGATATTTTTCCAGTACGTAAGGGTTATTGGACAGTCCCAAAATATGTGTGTATGGTCCCCTATTTTACCACATTGTCTCCAACATAAAGCTAGAGATGGGTCTTTTACAAAATTTGAAATAGCCAAAGGAGTATGAAAATAGCGTATTTTAACTTTCCAGTCAAATTCCTTCCATTGTTGGCTATTAATTCCCTTATGACATCTGTAGCAGAGTTTATCCCATAACTCTTCCTCTATTACTGTATTAGCTTCTATTTCCCATTTTTCCTTAATGTTGTACGTGTTTCCAGCTGTTTCTAATATCAGTCTTTTATAAAGATGAGAAACCCGTTTGCCAACAGGGAGGCGTCTTTCAGAAACTGAGATAAAGTATTGTTCAATGCTGTTTGGGATTTTGCAGATTCTTTCCCTCTCCTTATGGTTTGTAATGTAATGTCTAATTTGCAAATATCTATAAAAATCACTTGAGGGAAGATCGAATTGTTCCTGGAGTTGTATGAAAGACTTTAAGTGAGTTTCTTCAAAGAGCTGGTTAAAAACAAAGAGGCCCTTAGCCGCCCATCCCCTAAAACCATGGTCCCACATTGAAGGTGGAAAATCTACATTACCCACTATGGGCATAGCTCGAGAAATTGTTCCAACATCTTTAAGCATTTTCTTTACTTCCACCCATACTTTGATTGTATGTTTTATCCATTCATTTTCAATCTTCATTTTATTGACGTGTTTTAGATCCATAAAGGGTAGGACAGACAGTTGTGCACCCCTAACTTCCCCTTGCTCTATTTGGGTCCACTTTGCTTCTTCATCTCCACTGATCCAAGTCCCAATTGCTGATAATTGAGCTGCCCAATAATACAATTTTATATTTGGCAAGGCCAAGCCTCCTTTATCTTTAGCCAGATGAAGTGTTTTAAGTTTAATTCTCGGTCTTTTGTGTTGCCATATAAATTTAGAAATTAATTTGTTTAACATATTAAACGTGGAAGCTGGAACTCTTATGGGCAACGATTGAAACAGAAATAAAAGACGTGGGGTCAGGTTCATCCTTACAGTCTCAACTCTGCCGAGCAGAGATAGAGGAAGAACCTCCCAACGAACTAGGTCACTCCTTATTTGATTAATTAGCTTATTGTAGTTTGCTTCAAAAAGTCTTGCAGTTTCAGGTGTGATAATAATCCCCAAGTATCTAAATCCATGTTTAGACCAATGAAATGACACCCTCTCGTTTAGTTGTTTAGGCCATATTCCTGATATCATCATTGCCTCTGATTTATTTTGATTAATTTTGTATCCAGAAATGTCTCCATAGTCTTTTAGGCATTGCATTAGTCGAGGTATTGAAGTAAGGGGATGTTTTATAAAGAGAAGGATGTCGTCAGCAAAAAGGGAGACTTTGTGAACTCTCCCCCCACCATCCTCCACCCCCTCAATCTGGACGTCCCGACGAATTGCCTCCGCCAGAGGCTCGATACTGAGAGCAAAAAGAATGGGAGAGAGAGAATCACCCTGTCTTACGCCCCTCCCTATATCAAAGAAGTCAGAGCATTGTCCGTTAACTCTAATTCTTGATTTGGGATTCTTGTACAACAGCCGGAACCAAAAGGTAAATTTTTCACTGAAGCCCATCTCAATTAATGTTTGTTCTAAAAACCGCCAATCTACCCGATCAAATGCTTTCTCGGCATCTAAGCCGAGAAGCATTGACGTTTGATTACCCTTTGCCATGAGCGACTGCACGTTTAAAGCTCTCCTTATATTGTTTGTCCCTTGGCGACCTGAAATGAACCCTGTCTGATCTGATTTTACTATTTTCCTAATGTATTTTTGTACTCTAGTTGCTAAAATAGATGTTAATATTTTATAATCCACACACAGGAGGCTAATAGGTCGATAACTAGAACACTGCAATGGGTCTTTTCCTTCCTTATGCAGGACTGTGATGATAGCCTCAGACCATGACTCTGGAGGGTCTCCTGAATTTAACACATAATTATACAACTTGCATAGTGCTGGAGTGAGGTCATCAGCAAACACTTTATAATATTCTCCTGCGAACCCGTCTATTCCTGGCGTTTTGTTATTTTTTAATTTAATAATCGTTTCTTTCACCTCCTTTTCTCTAATTGGCTCTACTAACGCAGAGGCTTCATCCTCCGTCAGTTTGTCTAATTTCAGGTTTTTAAAGAAATCGTGCATTTTTTCTTCTTTTAATTCCTGATGTTGACCCTTATATAACTGTTCGTAATATTTGGCAAAGGCATTTGCTACTGCTTTTGGGCTAGTTTCGACATCGTTAGAATATGGTTGTTTTATTTTAGGAATTGTTCGACTAGCTTGTGCCTTTCGTAGTTGGAATGATAATAACCTGCTAGCCTTGTTTCCCAATTCATAGTATTTTCTGTCAACAAACCTAAGGGCACCCTCTGCCTTGTATGTCAGAATCTCATCTAACTTGGCTCTATTCTCTTTAAGTTTATTAAATACTTCTTGTTTTCCACTTTGTTTATGTTCGTTTTCTAATTTCTTGATCTCAGTTTCTAAATCTACTTGTTTTTTAAGTCTGTCCTTCTTTAACTTTGATCCTATAGATATTATTTTCCCCCTTATTGTGGCTTTTCCTGCTTCCCATAAAACCGTAGGTGTGACCATTCCATTGTCGTTTAAAGCAAAATATTCCACTATTGCCGACCTTATTTCCTCTCTTGTATTAACATCTGTCAGTAATGAAACGTTTATTCTCCAATACTTCATATTTGGCTCCAACCCCAAATCAAGTGTAATCTGTACAGGGCTATGGTCTGAGATGGTTATCGGCTCAATAACACAGCTTTTAACTCTGTATGTGTCCTTTTTGGACACCAAAAAATGATCCAACCGTGAATAGCTTCCATGCACTTGTGACATAAAGGTGAAGTCTCTCTCTTTTGGATGAAGATGTCGCCAAGCATCTATCAACCCCAATTCCTTTATCATATTCATTAGACTTTTTGACATTCTGCTTTGAGGTTTTGAGGATGATGGTAATTTATCTATTCTATTATTCAGTACGCAATTTAAGTCCCCACCCATTAACAGAAGACCCTCCCCATGATCTGCTACCAAATGTGCAAGCTTTTTGAAAAAATGTGGACAATCTTCATTTGGTGCATAGGCATTCAAAAGAGTTAATTTAAAACCAGCCATCCTCCCTATGACCATAACGTAGCGACCCTCCTTATCCTGGAAAACATTTTCACAATGAAAGTACACAGACTTACCGAATAGTATAGCTACACCTCTCTTTTTACGTTTCCCATAAGAGCTACTGTACACCTGATCCACCCATTCCCTTTTTAATTTTTGATGTTCTGTTTCTGTGAGGTGAGTTTCTTGAAGTAAGGCTATAGAGCACTGCATTTTCTTCAGCTGTCCTAGTATCTTTTTTCTTTTAATTGGGTTGTTTATTCCTTTTATATTGTAGGTAATTAAATTAAGTAATGCCATCCTTGTATTTGTACTGAATCATGTAACACAGCCCAAACCTCTCATGAAGATCTGTTAAATAAAAGCAAATAAAATAATTTAACTGCAAATGTACAAAGTTAAACAAAAAACAAATTGCACCTTGCCTCAGATAGAACACAACACTAACAGCATGAACACAGAACAGAACTTCCAATTTTCCAGTCAGACATAGCGAATAAACTACAACCATGCCTGACCCCCGGTGATAATGGGACAGAGAGTGGTGACCTAATCCCTCTGTGGAGAAATGCACCCAGTGTGCAATAGTGACCCGAATTACACTAACATGTAAGAAAGGTCTTAGTGAGTGTGGACCACTCATGTATACCTCAAGAGTCCGTCAGATCTCTTTCTTATTTTTAAACCTTTGTGACAACTTTGCGTTTTTATTTTGTATTGTGCTATTATTGCTTTCAGTCTATATATTGTTCATACACACTTGACCTTGTGTACCTGAAACTGGTTGTAAGTGTTATATACCACAGACTACTCATCTTTATCTTCTTCCTGAACCATAGCCCTCAGGTCAGCTAACGCCAGCACGTTGGTTCTCCTCCTCTTCGCGCTGATGTTCCATCCTCCAGTTAGTTTCTCCTCGATGCGCTCTCTCTCTCCGCACTGCACCTCTACACCCATCTCTCTCAAAGTATCCGCGGCGTCTGTCCGCGAGGAAAAAGTCTTCTCTCCAGAGTCCATCTTGACCTTCAGTCGAGCTGGATACAGGCACTTTGCCTGAATGCCCCTCTGCTTTAGCTGCTTGACGACTGCGTGAATCTTCGCTCGTTTCTTTTGCAGCTCAGGAGAATAGTCTTGATCGAAGAAAATCCTTCTGTCTTGAAACACCGCATTTCCTTGGCTCCATGCTTGCTGCAGAACAATATCTTTCACCCCCGCGTCGAGGAATCTCACAATGATTGATCTGGGGGGGGCCGCTGGATCTGTCGGTTTGGACTGAAGTGAGCGGTGCGCTCTTTCAATTTGAATGTTCAGGTTAGGTGGTAACGTCAATACTTTGGGAAGCAAGGCTTTCACAAACGCGACCACGTCTCCATGTTCACTCTCCTCTGGTATTTGAAATATTCGAAGGTTATTTCTTCTCAGCCTGTTCTGCATATCGTCACAAACAGCTGAGAGCTGTTTTTCGCGTTGTAACAGGTACCTTATCACACGGTGCTGCCCTGCCCCCGCATCTTCCACAGCGCTCACCCTCCCCTCCAGCTCACCGATCCTCTGCTGGTGGTCACCGAGTTGCTCCTTAATATCTGTCATAGTTTTTTCCAAACGTTCAAGGGTCTTTGTTGTTTGTTTATGTCCCTGGCTGTTTTCGTCGCGGAATCTTCTCATTTCTTGTATTAAGGACATTTCGCCCTCACGTGTTACCTGCTCTTCGCGGCTACCGCTAGTAGCATCTAAGCTAGCGCTGTTTGTGCTCGGTTGTTTATTGTCAGTTTCTTTCAAATATCCTGACTTTCCTTGTCCTCTCGTTTTGGATGTGGTAGTCATCTTGTTCATGAGTTATTTTCCACCCTGAAGGCTTTATATATCTGCAGTTGTCACTGTTTTCTAACTTTTTCCTGACGGAGCCTCGTCTCTAACCTGCTCTTTCCATCATGACGTCACCGGAAGCCCAGTTGTGCATTTATATGAGAATTTTATTTTAATCTTGTAATCTCGGCGACTTGGTGATTTGTCAAGATCTATTTTACAATCCGGCCTTTCATCAGCGTCACGACCAACACGTCCTGATCTCTGGTGATTCAGTCTAAGAAAAAGCGTGGGTGCTCGCATGCATTTGATGTTTGCAGTGGTCAGAAGGTCACATTCTTGAGCCCCGACAACACAGTAAGGAAATCGGCTGTCTTCTACAATGGATACTAAAACAACCGGCAGCACCAGATTTGGCTTCTTCTTCCAAACGCATGCAATATTCTGCACACAAGCAACTCAAATGAATGTGCAAAAAATGCACGTTCCTATGAGACTGTACGGCTCAGAATGAGTGCATAATGAAAGCTGGACTGGACCAGACTCTCTCTCTTGAGTGTCAGGGCCTCCAGATTTCCATGCATCTCAATAATTGGCTTCCTGAATTTGCTTTTCACAGACGGTAGCAGGTGCATATACACGGATCGTCTCGTGTTTGTCCACTGAGCCCGTTCAGAAGCTCTCATACCAATTCACCCCCTTGTCCCTGTAGATCTTACCCCCAAAACCTACTTCTATAAACGTCCTTGGCATTCCCTGCCACATTGTCACCTCTCTCTCTAACCCCTCTCCTCCGCTCCTCTTCCTCGGTAGCCGTGCCACTGTAGCAGCAGGGAGGAGATGCCTTCACCAGAGGAGGTTGATTCTGAGGATTCCCCCGTTCCCTTTTGTCCACTTCCTCCCGACGAATGGTTTCATAGCCCTCCCCGCCGCCCGGGCCTCCCTCTCCCCTGCCGGGCCTTTTAGTCAGCGGGTTAAACATTGATTTGTGAATGGAGGGAGGCACAGTGTCCCCCCCGGGTGGAGTGCGGCGGTCCCCTACTGTTTCTGTGTGTACACACACACACCCCTACTATACACCACCAAGACTAACGGCCGACATGTAGAGCCACTGAGCTAAAAGGATTTCATTCAACACCTGGAAGTTTGGGTGTTGCCGTGCATCCTTCAATTCATTTGATGCAATCTTTTCAATTTGTTTAGCCGGACAATGTTCGGATTCAGCAGTGTTAGTTCCCACCAACTGAAGCTAAATACACACAAATCTAAAGAGAGCTAAAGGATCAGTTCCATTTTGAAGGAACAAACATCTTGAAGGGCTTGATCTCAAAGTGGTCTGTTTCTCCCCAAAAACTGAGAATTCTTCTAAATTTCTGCTGTTTGAAAAGAAGACAAACTGAATAAATGTGGTACTGCAACTGATTTAACTTTTGAAATCACACGTTGAGCTATTGAGTTTATTCCGAGGCAATATTTGATCAACTTAAAGAGTGACCGTTGCGTGTGTCTTTGTGGTGAGCTTTCGTTGGTAAATGGCTGTAAACTGAGAGTGTTAAGACTCTTTAGATCCATAACCCGGAGTAAGTGAAAGACATCAAGGAGAGAGTGAACAGGGGACCCTCTTGACTTCTTACCGGGTTTCGCGCCTCTGCAAGAGTCCCTGCATGAAAAGGCAAAGAGAAGGCAGACGGGGATTGAACATGGAGGGGTTTGCTTTTCACCACCACCACCACCAAAAAAAAAAAGAGCAATGAATGAGTGACTGGCTGATTGAATGAGAGGCGGGCTGGAGCTGAGAGGGGCCTGGCCCTGTGGATCAGCAGAGGTTAACTCGGCTTCTTCACAAGGATGAAAAGGGGAGAAAAGAAAAAAACGGATTGAGCTTTAAAGAGGAGGATCCCCCCCTACTCCCGGCAAGGCATCAGACAGGATGATTTATTAGAGAGAGAGGGAGAGAGAGAGAGGGAGAGAGGGAGAGAGGGAGAGAAGAGGAGGAGGTTGCGTTGGTAGCCATCAAAAAGCTGCAGGGCGAAGGCAGCATTCAAAACTGCTGATATGCACGACATGAGGATGGGCTTGATTCCAAAAGGGACACGAGCTTAACACCTCCCAACTCCGGAGCATTCTCACATATTCATACAGACACCGTTCTATTCATCAACATTGTTCACAGTGCTTGAAAATGCAATTATACGCGCATAAAAACAGAAAAAGCTCCATCATTGTTTTTCTTCTTTCTTTCTTTTTTTGAATGCTTGCAAAAATCCTTAAACTGATCTCATTAGTCACAGTGTTCACGGCGTAAGCAGGTGCGCCGCAGGGCCAAAGGATATGCCACCTCGACGAATATTTAAAATAAATAAAAAGCGCAGCTGCACGAGCGCAACACAACAGGAGTTTAAGTGCAATATGGGACGTGTGCAGCCCAAATGCTGAGCCTGCACACACAACAGCCATTGCTGCCGTGCGATGCATCTTTCAATATACCAACTGTGCTGTATAGCTAAAGATGCGCTATTTGCCCCCCGCCCCGCCCCCCAGCTACCCGTCTTCAATTGTCTGTCACACGCGCATCATATAATCGACTCTTATTTTGTGCCACGCCGGACAACCTCGGCCTCACAGGCCTCTACAGTAAGGCGGCCCTTTCTGCACATGGCGCTGAAGGCACCGCTTTATGCCCAAGTGCCTGGTTACGGCGCTGCACGAGTTTGCTCACACAAGATGGGATGGGGGTGTCGGGGGGGTGTACGGGGGGGTGGACACAAGACAAACACTAAACGCCATGCAGTGCGGTCAGAGAGTAAACAGTGTCGGGATTGTAATCTCCTTTTTTTTGGGGGGGGGGAGAAAATAGGGCTGTTGTGTCTTTAAGAGGGGCTTGCTGGTCCCTCATCGCAGCTGCTGCGTGTGCGTGCGTGCGCGCGCGCGTGTCAGCGTGTGTGCGTGTGTGTGTGTGTGTGTGTGTGACACAGAGGACAGCGGAGATTCATTACTTAAGCAGTACAATGGACATTTATCACCCCGTGGTGTTATTCAAATTCAGTACCAAGCGAGGAGCTTCTCCACTCGGCTCTGCGCGCCTCGCGTCGCGGCCGCAGCGCGTTTTTATTGTCGGAGCGGCGTAAAGAAAAAGCCGGGAGGGCGCAGAGCCGCGACCCATCCGTCCAGTCAGCGTCTCAGTCGGTCCGGCAGAGCCGCGGAGGAAGGACAGGAGGAAGGACAGGAGGAAGGACAGGAGGAAGGATAGGAGGAAGGATAGGAGGAAGGCAGCGAGCGAAGAACCGGAGTGAAACGAAGACTCTTTTTCTTTCTTTTCCTCTTTTTTTTTTTTCTTGGTCTCCATCCGACGCATGCTGCTCGCTGGGTGGCTTTTTTTTGGGGGGGGGACGCAGCAGAGAAATCCGAGAGAACGCACGTCGTGGGAAACTGAACCGAGGACGCACTGACGGGAAATAAAAGGGTTTCCCTTTTTTTTTCAAATTCGATTTCATCACCCCCCCCCCCCCCAAAAAAGAGGAAAAAAACCCCGCTCCAATGCCTTTCTTCAAATAAGAGGGGATTTATTTATTTAACATCCGTGGAAAGCCTTTGTTGAGGCAGGTCTTGAGGCACCAGAACTGGACATTCTTTCCCTAAATCGATGACAGTACACAGGTGCAGAAATGGCATCTCCCCGACGTTCTCACTTGGGACTTTGAATCGAAATGAAGTCCACTTAAGCTGCTTGATTCATTTCCTTTTCATTTCTGTTCCCTTTGAGACACTTTGCAAAATGCGATTCTGTGGTGAACGAAAGGAGATGAAATGTCACTTAAAGATGCAATGGCTATTCAGCCATCTTAAGGGCCCACGTATGTGGACAGACTTGAGGGTTAACTTTTCGACCAGCAACCAGTGCAAAGAAAGGGACACAGAACAGCAACTGTTTGAGAAAGTAGGAAATGGGATTGTTTTTAAACAGTAGCGAAAAAGGTAAATTGTGGCTAAAACAAATGTCCTCTTAGCATTATCAAACAGATGCATAAACAAATTTAGGACTTTCTTCGAATGGGTGTTGTGCAACATAACGGGGTCCGCATCCTAATAAGGGAATGTGCTCAAGAAATATTTGTCATTGCAAAAAAAAAAGAAAAATCTTACAGGTTTAGTTCAGTTGTTTCTGCTTGAAACAGCTAATTGTTGGAAATGCACAGTGAGACTTCTTTCAAGAGGCCGAATCCACGACGAATGCTGAGCAGCGAGGATGCCACAAAAAATGCACATCTCTGCAACTGCCTCTCTTATAGGAACCAACAAAAAAAAGGAAGCGCAAACAGGTTTCAGTGTCAGTCTGGGCCAACAGCGTCAAAGGGCATCATTAAGGCAGCCGTGGCAGGTGCAGCCATGGGCCTTTTACAACGACGACCCGCGCGCACTTTGGGATTTAAATAACCAAACGCTTGATTTCGTCTTTTGTATGATCTCCACAGAAGGACAAACCGAGTCTCTAGCGACTGATTGTCCAAACGCAATTCTTGAGAAAACTCCAAATTCAACCCCCAAGAATTGTGTATGGACATCTGTTGCTGCAGACTCACATTCATCACCGCTGGCTTTGGACCACGCAGGCCTCCGCGCGCACAAAGGAGGCGACGGGACGGTGTTTATGCTCGGTTTGTTTCTGTATCGGTCTCCTTTCAGGTGAGGTTTTGTGGGATTCGGAGGGAAACATACGTGGGAGCGGACCAATAAAGTGGAGGAAACCTCATTGTGCGCCTCGTGTGATGTGTTTTTTCCCCAGATGCGCGTTGTGGTTGGCCCGATTTGGTGTTTACACTTTGTCGAAGGTCTAATCAGGAGTGTTTGTTTTAAATGGCAAATATCGACTGGAAGTATCGATGTATCGACGGTGTTTTTGCATCAAGAAAAAAAAAAAGCAGTGAGTTCGGGTGTCGGACTGAGGCCTGCATGCGTGAGATGAGCTGAGGACCATCAGACACACGAAGTCACGGAGGAGGAGAGGAGATACGAAGGAACCCGGCAGAATAAATAGACGATGAAGTGTCAAAAGCTACGTTTGGATGAAGAGAATCCCGTATATTTAATAAATACACGAAGAGCACCTTCAGACTAAGCCTTAATCAGGCATATCAACCAGAGATATATTCCTAGGGGAGGTCCAAGGCAGTATTATGGGATGCATGTTCACGTGTTACAGTTCTGTAAAACGCTTAGAAGAAAACAAGAGGCCTGATACTCAAAGCTGTGGAGTCAAACAGCGTCACTGATAAATCACGTGGGACAGGTGTTTTTATCTTCTGGCTTTTTTCATTATTTTTTCTTTATTTAATAATTTTCACTGCTTGGATATAATCATTATTTAAACAATATATTCACTGTTGAAACTCACAAATAGACAATACAAATGATTGATGTCATCAACGAAAAATGCAAATATTTCAGAATATTCTACATTAACCCTGAAGAGGTTTTTTGTTTCAAATATTTTTAAACACTTATTTACAGGATCAGCATTTAGTTTAAGGAAAAAAACACATCCACACAGCCAACATGTGTTTGTGTGTGTGTTGTTGTTAAAGGCCAACATTTCTTAATTCCATGAATGCCTTTGCTATAGATCTCTGTTACACAATATTTGAAGCCTCTCAATAACAATTTTTTAACTCATTTTTTATTTGAAGCAAACATATTCTTGTCTGTGTTAACAGAATTAAGGAATGCTTTTTTTCTCAAAGGGGTTCCTTTTAATTTATTAACAGCAGGTTCAAAGGTAACACAAAACATTAAATACAAATTAGCATTGTTACATTTTTATATAGATGCTGCTTTCCATTATTTAGACAAAGCTGTACATTCCTAACTTTAGGGATTTTGTTAACCATGGGTTTCAGCACGGAATACTAAAGAAATTGGAGGTAAAATAGAGAGTACATATGGCAACAGTTGATTATTAGCAGTTAATAAGGGTTAAATATATTTATATCTATATATGTTGCAGAACAAACTACCTAAAAAAATATGATGACACTTTCAGTTTAAATCTACAACAATGCAATATGTAAATCATGTTCCTGTAGTTTCTCTCAGCAGCAGCTTCACAAACTGAGCATCACTGTGCAGGTGATGCAGACCAAACCCTGCACGCGTAGCGAGAACGCGCATACACATGCGCAATTCATGGGAAAAATGGGTGCACATCTATATCTCAATTTGTTATTTATGAGCATTAATATAAATAATGAAATGCTTAAAGATTCAAAATCTAACAACAGCCCGCCATTTGGTCTAAAAATGGAACAGAAATGCGACCTGGAAGAGGCATCGAGTCCACACACGCACACACACACGTTTTGATGATCTCCTCTCAAAATGAAGAGTCCTCTCCTACATGCACGCGCGCGCGCGCACACACAGTCTCCTCGGTATCCTGCACCAGCTGACACAGTGCTACACTTTCTCCTCTCCCTAACCCCCTTCCAGCCTCATTAGCATTCCCTTTCTTCCGGCCTTTATCGGCCGGCTTCCCGTCGCAAATCGGACTCCACAGCCGAGTAAAGGTTTTGGGTCGCCCCGGGCAGTCAGGGGAGGGCAGCCCGGGGGCTAGACCTCGACCTCCCGCGGTGGTCGTGCAGTTCACACCCCACCCACCACATACACGCACGCACACACACACACACACACACACACACACACGCACACACACACACACACACACACACGCAGGCACGCACGCGCGCACACACACTTCTAGGCATTTTCCAGCTGAGTGGGGCTGCAGGAGGGTAAAATCTCCCACAAGTCTCGTCTAATCAGCCTAAAACCGCAGCGTGATCACAGAACTATAGGATTAAATCGATCAGATTTAAGATACCAGCAGGAATAATTGAAGCGTGATGTAAAATCCTAATGAGAGGAAGGTTTGGATGCGCCTGTGCGTGCGGTGCAGGCGGCTGAGGATCCTTTACAGTCACTATTACACTTTGGCATCGAGAGAGATGTAGTTCATTCAGTGCAGAAACACGTGACGTGCTAATGAGGAGAGTTGTAGAATAAGAATAATATTGATATGGAAAACAGTTCACTCTTGTAGTAGAAATTCACTATAACAAATATATATTGCAATACATAATATGTTGAATTGGAGGCAATAGGAATTAAATGTCCCTGATGCATTGTATAATTCATGCTTATTTATGTGTTTTCAACTGGATTAATTCCCCTCTTTGAATTAAATACAGATTGATAAAAATCAAATTCAATACAAAAGTCAAATTATTGTTTCTTTCAAAAAAGGCTTTTAATCTAGTCTTTTATTTTGAGGAAAATTAGAAGACAATTGTAAGAATAAAGCATATTTTGAGAAAGATATCAGTCAAAAAAAAAACCCCACTTGGTCAGAGTATTTTAATAAACAGTGTATGACAAACTATGACGTATTTTAAAACACGGTAAGAACATGTAACCCAATGTGAACATCCATAACTTGCTCTAAACAGATGAAAAATATACATCCAGAAGGAATTTGCAATATTGACATACACCCCCCTCGCCCCCGTAATACTAATACTAATTGTCTAAGTAAAATGTAACCTTTCATCTCATATTGCTGATGGTCGTCGTAGACCCCAAGATGAGGTCATCTTTATCTTTCTTGATCCCGCAGGAATTGAAGATGTGAGGAGATGACGTCTAAACACCAAAGGCAGGTATTTGCACTCACACCTGGGAATTGGCCAGTACAACCAGTGCTTCTTATGCCGCCCTTCACACCTGTCCAGTCCAGAATCCCCGCCTCACAGAAAACCCCCGTTTTTCTCGGTAATCGTCTCTGAACTTCCAGTGGACCGAACATCGATCCCGGTCCGACCTCACGGTGATGGCCGGTGCGTCCACGGCGACCAATCGAGTGGTGTGTTGTTAGGATGTGGTGGTGGGGGAGGGGGTGAAGGGTGCAGAGGTGGTGGAGGGAAAAAAAGGCGGTTTGAGATGAGCGTACGTTGCACTGCGTATTCCTCGTCCATTTGCTATCCCCCGTGAAGAGTAGAAATAAACACAACGTTGTCTTGGTCTTGTAGTTGGTAGTCCAGCTCCCCCTGAGGTTTGCAAAACACACAACACGGTCAATATTCAAACCCCTCTCCAAGTCGAAGGAGAAATATACGTCTTTACTAATCCAGATGTGCGTATTACTCCCGTGTTCCCGCTGGGGTCCAATCAGTGACAAACCTTTCATTTCATTTTCATCCTGTGTTGCGTCCTGTAATTGAATCAATGGATTCAAATTGAAGCGTTTGCTCCGCGTGTGCATGTAAATATGTGCTCGGATACGAGACCCCAAGGACAAACTTGTCTCGCAGCTGCTTTCGCGTTACATGAAACCTTGACTCAGAGAAAATGAGCAACCTCAGTAACCGTGAGGCTGACCTTCCCCCACACGCAAACCGTCCTCAAGACAGTCCATATGACGATAGGACGTATGACGATAGGACGACGTGAACTCTAGTCATTTGACACTAAAATGCAAACACGGGTCAGCATAGGCTGAAAGAGCGTAACATTAAAAAAATAGCCAAAAAGCATGTTTCTGCAAGAGACACACACACACACACACACACACACACACACACACACACACACACACACACACACACACACACACACACACACACACACACACACACACACACACTCTGACAGTGAACATGGCTCCCAGTGCTCACCATTAGCTCCCAGTCAGCATCATTGATAAGGACCAGTATCCCAGGTCTCCTGTGGGAAAACACAACGAGTTGAGTCAGACACATTTCCCAAAGGCAACACACACAAACACGCGAGCGTGTGTCTGCAAAATATAGAGTGGGAGAGCAGAATGCCTCGACAGATGCACATAAAAAGAATACAATGAGAGAAAATATACGACCTGCATCCTGCATTCAATGAAAACTAATTAAAGTTGTTTTGAAATACAACTAAATGAATGAATGAAACACTAAAGCAAACCGTTAAATGCTGTAAAAACCGTTAAATGCTGTAAAAACCGTTAAATGCTGTAAAAGAGAAAAAGCTTCCTGTCTTTCTTGAGCACGACATTGTTGTACTGTAAACTGTCTGAATTAGTCATAATCAAAGTAATACATTATAGTAAAAGATTGTTGATAATGAATATACGTAAGTAAAGTAAATCTAAGATATTTGTATTTCTATTGTTTTATAACATCAAAATGTCGCCCAGGAAAATGAATAGACCCCAGTATTCAGTTTGAAAACACACGTGACATTTTTAACATGGTATGTCCATGTTATACTTCACATAGATCATGAAACGGTGTTATTGCCATTAATTATATGTACATTGAAACTGCTCCTCATTGCAAATATCCCTAAAGCACTCTGAAGACTCCCGGTTAACAGGAGCAGAAAATATTTTTTCTTCTTTAAATAAAAGAGAAAAAGAATTGTCAGTGACAATTAAAGGCAGCCCCCAAAATAACGTAGAGATGAAGCCTCAAACCCCTTCGGAGGAGGATGTCGGGGGGAAGGAACAGCAAACACCTCTAGGTGCAGTCTCCCTAACGTCGGCCGGTGTTTGTCATTTCGGAGAGCCACAGGGGAAGCTGTTTAGATAATGTGTCGGTGGTGAGATAACGCCCGAGGCGGTTCAAATAAGATCCTCTCCACCCTGATGCTCTATGACGTCAGTGAGAAAGGGCAAAGCGAGTACAGACACGCGGTGAGCAGACACACAACAACAGGGCCGCTTGGAGGAAGAACAACAAAAAAACAACAATTGTCAGCTAATCACACACGTCAGCCATAGATTTACATTAATTTCGAAAGATAATGAAGAAAATCCTGGATGATGGTTTGCTAAAAAAAACAGTGTGCACTTTAACATTAAACACACACACATCAAATGTGTTCGGCTCATACAGGCCAGCGTCGCTTCTATTCATTGCTTAGGTGGTGCTATAAATAGTCCTGCACAAAGGCAGCTGTAAAAGTCGGACAGTCCTATAAGGCTGCGGTGAGCCCGGGACCCACAACACACATTTATACACACGAGTGTGAACAAACCACAAAAACTGAAGACCGTTTCATCCTTCAGCATTTCTGAACTGCAGGAATAAAAATGCCTCGGAAAGCTCCTGGACCCTCAAATGACTCCAGCTTCATTCTCATCATCTCACATCTCCTCACATAGCTGTTCAGATCAAACATTACGGTCACATTTGGCCGTAAATAATATTGGCTCCGGTGGCGTGTAACATCGCATTTAGGCTCATGTTGTTGTACACAGATTGTGTGCGCGCACACACTCACACAGAGTCTCCCTGGACAAAGAGCTCGGGCCGTTCCCTCAGCAGGTTCCGTTGGATCCAGACCAGCAGCTGCTTCACATCCCCTAGAAAACACACACACATACACACACACACACACCCAGACACAAAGGCCATACACAGGCAGACAACAGAGGTCACAGGTCAGCGGTTAAAGGTCAAGGTGCACAGTTCCAGCCTCCTGGTCGATGTGACGCGACAGAAGCACAAGGCGGGACGAGGCTCTGTATGTGTGTGTACGTCTGTGTGCATGTATATTTATAAGAGAATGGGTATGTTGGGGGGGTGGCTGGAAGTGGGGGGGATGGTTGACTAATGTCACTGGCCAGGAGCGACATTGTTCACCTCGGCCAGAAAGAAATCAAATGAATGATTTGTGTGTGTAGATCCAGACACGACTGAGCAGATTAGAAATGAAAAAATTATGTACGGATCGACGTTTTCAAAAAGGTTCAAAGGAAGGAAAGAATATTAAGAAATATCAAGTCAGACATTTTCCAAAAGCCTCTTCTTCCCAAACAACACAAACGCAATAATATTTATCTGTAGCATCACACTTATAGTGAAGATAAAATATCAGAAAATCCAATATTACAATAGTTGTTTTCTTTCTTGAGTCCATCATTAAATGCATTTCTCTTCGCCTGAGCTTGGATTTTAGCCGTGCTTGATTTTTCTATGAGTCTGACCTCCTCAACAATCAGATTGACCTTGTCTCAACGACGGCCTGAGCCCCACCCGGACCGACAGACACGGAGCCACAAAGGCGGCGACAACGAGAGGTTTCAGGATAAATCCCAACAAAACTACCAACGATGAATACATCACGAGTAATGACTGTTATGCCCTCGAGATTCAAGGTGGTGGGAGAGCCTTTTAGTGGGTCTCCTTCAATATCTGTAGATTTTTAATAGTTGTATATTGTACGAAAAAAAAAAAAAAAAAAAAAATATATATATATATATATAATAAACACACAACCATAGTGAGTCAAAATGCAAGAAAACGTGCACAGCTTATCTTCACATGTGACCGTTTCCTTCTCACTGTACGTGAGCACGATGCCTCGCGAGAACACTGGAGAGCGACAATGCAATTTGTGGTAGCTGTATATTACACACACACACACACACACACACACACACACACACACACACACACACTATTAAACTGTAGCGTTGGCCTCCTCGGCCTGTTTAAGCGCCGAGGAAAGGAAGAACGGACGAGAGGTATAGAAATATACATGAGCGAGCGAGAGACAGAAAATTCATTCCAAGAGAAGTGGAGAAAACTGAGCGTGCAGCAGCAGACGACTCGGATACGAGGGGAAGAGGACCAGGTGTGAGGAGAGAAACCGGCCAACAACAACAGCAGTTCTCACATTTGCAGGAGAAAATAAGAGGATGATGTTCACAGGTAGCTAAATTCAGATTTAATATTTTTCTTTTAAAATATATTATGTCAAGTAAACGGTTTTGTGCAGATCTAAAATTATTGGGAGTCTGGTGCCTAAAATCCACCCAAATACCGTCTTTTTATGGGTTTTCAGATCATGAAATTATACTGACGGAGTGGTTATAAACCACGCACACCACGGAAATGTGGATTTATTCATCCATAGATATTGCACTGCTTACTGATGAAACCTTTCATACAAAAAACCACAAGATGTAATTAAATAAAAAACAAAACTTAGAGGAGATAAAAACACATTCCACAAAGTGCAAAGTGCTAAATATCAAATGCCGGCTGTAGACTTTATCTCGTGACAAAAAGTATTTATAGAAACTCCTGCCTGGTCACTGATGAATGCAATTTATTAATGTGGATGATATGTGATGCACACGGTGTGTGTGTGTGTGTGTGTGTGTGTGTGTGTGAGTGGGCCTGCAGCCCGTTTGAATGGTGCTCAGGTTAATTACAGCGCTGTCAGCCAGCTCAGTAGTATAATAATAGTGATAGTTTTCTACGGTTCCAAGCCTCCATAAAAAAAAGACAACTACTTCTCCCTGAAAAACACACACACACAAAATAGAGCAGTGAATATTGACCTGCACCTCTGCAGGGCTAAAAACAGAACTCATCACCACTGCAGTCATAATTCCTTCTTTGTGCCGACTCCTTTTTTGTCTCCCTCTCTACGTTTTAACCCTTGTAATTTTTCCCCACCATTACCTCTTATTCGCCCTTTCATCCTCTCGCCCGTTCCGTCGCACACACACTCTCCCTCCCTCATAAAACCTGCTCTCCTCCCTCTCTTTACATCTTCAGCTTTTATTTTTATTTCCCTGCCTCGACACACACAAGCAAACATGTTAAAAGTTGCGCATAGAAAATAAATAGGTTGCCGTTGCTCAATACACAGATCGATAGTAATTCAGAAAGCTTTTTTATAGCAGAAACAGTCGTCAGGCGCTGTCCTTTTAATGGCTTTCTGGTAAAAGGTCATACGTGGGGCAACCAATTCACGTCATCCAACAGCAGAAGGACGTTTTCCAAAAAAAACTCAAGAGAAGATGAAGAAGAAATAAGAGGTGAATGGAAAGAACAGCGACTGATAGGTGTTGGTTTTTTAAAAGCACCACGGGGTCCAGGTAGATGGGGGGGGGGGGGGGGGGGTGAGAGAGAGGAAAAGTGCGTCACAGGCTCCTGAAGCATCTTGGGATAGCGGCGTTGCGTGAGTGGAGAGGAGACTCAGAGGCAGAGGAGGGAAAAGGCGCCATTTTGATGCTGATTCAAAACCGTTGTCGCCGTTCTTTTGGTCTTTGTGCAATTATGGCTGTCATGTGAGGGGGGGGGGGGGGGATGAGCCATCCATCTTTCTGCTGATGCAAGGGGGGAAAACGGTGTTTCGTTAGACCACGTTTTTTTATTGTTGTGTGCGTGTGTAAGAGAGAGAGAGAGAGAGGGGGGGGGGGTGGAGGGGGGTTCTTTCAGTTGAGGGTCATCAATCACTGGCTGGGGTCAAAGAAAAATACGAAGGATTCAGAACCAATTATATCTGCCTTCACCCCTTCGGTACTAACAGGCACACGCACACACACGCGCGCGCACACGCACACACACACGTGAGGCAAATGAGTTTGGGAAAAGATTTTCAGGATCAGCAAACCTGCCAGACTCACAACCAGTTCAGACTTAAAATCATGAATGAGCCAATACGCCGAGGAAAGGTTACGTCAGAACATCTGTGCTCCTGTGAAGTTGCAATTAAGAGCTGTGCACAACATGGCAAATCCCTCTCTCTCTCTCTCTCTCTCTCTCACACACACACACAAGGTCATATCTGGCTGACATTCCCTGCTCCGGTCAACTTTTGTCTTTCTGTTGTCATGGTAACATCAGCGCCATGGATGATCACCCTTTGTTTAGTTAAATACCAAAGACAAATATTTCTCTCATTTGTTCACTCTCTCCGTAACACACACACACACACACACACACACACACACACACACACACACACACACACACACACACACACACACACACACGAACAGTGGGCAACATTCACAAGCGAAAGGACCAATTGGTTGAGGATGGAAGCAAAGAGAGATATCAGATTATGTGTTTTTAAAAGACTTTAAAATCTATGACTGCTACACTGAACAGATATTGCCTTAAACCAAAAATAATGCAAGAGATAATAATAACAAGAGATAAAGATATAAGACAGAAATGTCATTATTTAAGTGAAAAGATGTTATCAACAGCGTGAAGGATTCGTGAACTTTCGCCTCAAACCACGCTACATTTTAGGACGCCATTGGCTTCCATTGATTTCAATATATAATGGCAGTCAACTTGACGAGGCTGCCAACCTGCTATGTCATCATCGCACTGATGCCTCAGATCTAGTTCTAATTCAATTCAATTTATTTAACTTCATGATCCCACTGCTGGGCCACCATATTGCATTAAAACCCTGCTAGAAAGTCAAAACCTGGGGACAAATTAGAAAAAGATGGGCGGGACTTTAAAGTGGCAATTCTAACCCCAAAACATCAATGGCACACGTCTCTAACTGAGGAGCAGCTATCTGACAGTTCCTTACATTTTTTAAGGAAAAGCATCTAAAGACATATCCCTGTTTCACAATGAGGCTGCCTGTACACCAGGTGATACTCACATGGTTCTGACTGGCTGGGAAGATCCACATGATGTTTCTTCACACCATTAAAAAGCAGCTCTGCTCCACCACTAGACAAAAATGAAAAAAGAGGGAGGTTGACCAATAAAATGGTTTTCAAATACTTCCACAAAATACAGGACAAACGTGGCAAAATACAGTTGCTGTTGAATCTGAACATCGATGTGTGTGCTCCAACCGGCTACAGGGTTTTATGCATTTATCCCTGCTTTATATTACTATACTACTGCACTGTATACATTGCACTCAAACATTTGCCAGACCGTGCCATTATTGTTAGTGAGGGTTTTTTTGTACCTCTGCTTGTATTAAGACATTGTGCAAAAATGCAAATTATTGCTCAGGGCAGCTTTATGACAATGTTGCCTTTGTATAGGATATTGCATCACTATGGTGCACTTGTACGGTATTAAATTCATTAGATCAGACAGAACCGGCATGTTTATCTAGTTTTTCCTACCGTATTACACTTTCATTAGAGGTTCTATAAATTCTTATTTTTTCCAGGCACTTTCCTTGGGAAGAACTTCAGGTAACATGGCCGTATGTACAAGGCCTCAGTACTGATTGATTGGTGGAATTTAACCTGACAATTGTGAGCACCATCTTAATGTTAATAGAAAAGTCAATCGACAAGGCATAATTCTCAGATTCACAGATCCGACACACTTATTCATAAGACTTTCTAGGAGAGACAAATATTTTAGAAAACAAAATCAAAACTCGGACATTGTTTTATAGTTCTTTTAGTCAGTGTTGTGTTATGTTATCCTGCCATACGTCTCAAAGACTTTGTTGAAAAACAGCTTATGATTTTAATGACTATGCCAACTGACAGATGCATTTACACCCAATTAAATCTATGATTGACTCCATATCCACATTGATTACATCGCATGCTTCTTATTGGACAATTTCCCATTTTGCTTGGTTATCTGGCCTGCGGTTCACTAAAAAAAGACCTCCGCACAAATACTGTGTTATGTAATGATAAGGACCTGTAAAATATACTTCAACTAAATAATAATACAATAAGTAATGTAATAACTAGCGTTATGCATGTACTCATAAGTACTTTATAAAGACTCTCACAGAGACATCTAGCCCAAAGTCCTCGTTTGGTTGAAGCAGGTCTGACTCGAGGTTGCAGGGTCCACATGTTGATGGGTGCTGGTTTAGAATTTAGTTTTACTGGTAATATTCAGCAACTCCTATGATTTTTGAAAAGCATACCGCTGCACGTCCAGCTGAGAAGCAAAAAGAACCAGAAGCAGACCAACGTGGATTAACGTCACGGTTTGAATTGTTTAAGAGGATGTTAAAACTCGTCTTCAGTCAGCTCTGTTCGTTTTTTTGGGTGGTCATTTTCATGTGAACACACAACGTCTCTCTACTCCTGCTTATTAACCGAGAAAACGCGAACTCGTGATGGTAAATATTGAATAAACAAACTGAAAGCTAGCAGACGGCTAACTTGACGTTAGCTGTTATACTTAATTGAAATCTTGTTAAAGTGCGCGAGGGCGGACCGTGCGAAAACAAACTGATAAAAAGCTTTTCCCTCACAACGGCTCACTGAGCAACACAACTCGCAAACTATATTATCATAAAGAGTCTGATATTCGCCTACCCAAACTCCAGGTGAATTGCTATGGGCGCTGCCATATTGAAGGCACATGCAGGAAGTAGTGGGGAGGGTAACCCAGAAGTGACGTCGTGGGTACGATCTTACCAGTAATATGTAACGGACAAATAAAATACTGGACCTTTTTATCAAGGACATTTTTATGCATCATGGCCATTTATACTCTTTTCTTTTTTCTTTTAGTTTCTACTTTATGAACTTACTTTGTTTTAAAAATAAAAGAAAAAAATGGCAAAACCTGAAAGCAATCTTATATTTTTTTAATTGATTGTATCTTGTAAATAAACATATTATATTTGTAGTTATATTTCTTTAATTGCGTGAACATAATAAAGGACAGTATTGTAAAATCATGCTCAATCTATAACATATAATAATATGTAATGTTTCAGAATGAAAAAAAGAGAATTGTTTTGTTATTTTATTGAAAGTATTTTAATATGTACACTTTTACCTGTACAGTGCCCTTTTTTAACTTAAAGGTAAAGGCAATATGAACAGTTTTGTTCTTTTTATGTTTTGCCTCTTTGAACTTACGAATTCAATATTGTGAAAAAGCCACAAACTCCTTGATCTCAAGGTAAGGGAAGTTTATTTGTATGACATATTTCACAGACAATGAAAAAATTAAATCTGCTTTACATAATGAATTAATATTATTTTTAGACAAATTAATAAAAACAGGGTGTAAATGTTGAAATGGAAATTATAATATAGGAAAAATGTAAAGTAAAATGTTAGCAACAGCTACATAACATTACACACATTGCATGCTGCTCTGTGTTTAGTTTGTACTCTGGGAACACAAACCATCAGTGTAATTGATTCTGTGTAACGGTGACCACGTTTATGAACTGGTATTCCCTTGAACTTAACGTTAATTTATAAAATCATTATATTGGAAACTCATTAGTATGCAGAACTCTCTCTCACGTGCCTTGTGCGTGTGCACGTCTGCATGTATTTGCATTGTGTATGTCAATAGGAAAGTGTCCAGAGGCCTAACATGAGTGTGTGAATGCACATCTGTCTCTCTCTCGCTCCCTCTCTCCCTCTTTGCATGCGTCCTCAATCATACTGGTGACAGTTCCAGTCCCGGTATACAGAGCCGGGAGGATGAGGTTGGGGGGTGGGAGAAGGTCGGTCAGGGGTTTGAATTGCAAATCCGCTGCTTTCTGTTGGCGTCCAAGCCTTAGCAGGCCCTTCCCTGTCTTCATTCATGTGTTAATGAGGAGTCAGTGCAGGGGCAGATAGACGGATCGACCAGGGGCCGGGCAGGGGTTAGCGAAGAGTGAGGCGATGGTGGGGTGGCAGTCGGGAAAACAAGGGGGTCCTCTGACGCTGGAGGCCCCGAAGTCGTGAAAGATGATGAAGACATGATGTCGTTAGCGGCTGCAGTCTCTCGTCCTATGATGAGGTGCATACAGTCATGGGGTCCACAGAGGGGGGCAAAGAGGCAGAAGGTGGGGTGTGAGTGGGATTGTTATGGCTGTAAAGTTCATGAGCTATCCAGGAATGATCATCACTGGGTGTCACGTCAGATTTGCTAAGCTGCCTTGAGGTGCATGTAGGGCTGTTTTTAGCATGCAGGGCCTCTTTTGTACTGTGATGGACGTCTGGTGCTTTCTTCATCTCAGTATGAAGTAAAAAATAATGTGTCTTTACATGTATTTGAAAGGTGTGCACAAAAAAATCCTGTTCTTATTTTTAATATGATTATTATATATTAAATATAAAGTTATTCCAAAAATATAAATTCAGGTAACTACGAGGCAATACACCTGTTAATCTATCCTTTGGGGAAAAGCTCATGTGATACTTTCTTTGTAAAACCCCCTGTTAAAAGGATGTGCTCCTACCCTCCTATTACTAACTAATAACTATTTATTTAAAAAACATGATTCACGACCTGATTCATGAGGGCCAACAGTTTTCAGAGATTCATTTGAATCAAACCTGTATTTCTTTCTGCTAAAGTCTTGTTTAAACCTCTGTCGTGACAAACTGGCTAACGTATATCCCACCCGGCCATCTCCATCTCAGCCTCCAAAACTCAAAGTTGGATGTGATTTAAGACATTTCTTGATAATAACAAACTTTCCATACCTTCCTGCAAATGGACGTCAAAAGTCAACGCTATGCTGCAATGCACCAGCCATAGAGCAGCCGGGGTCACACATGATCAGATGACAATGACCCACACAATGGATTAGCTATAGAAGGGCGGGGGGGGGAGAGATTAGGGGTGAATTGATGACGGCTGGCTGGCTGGTTGGCTGGCTGGCTGGCTGGCTGGCTGGCAGGCCTGGAAGACCACGGTTCTGTTTCAATAAGGGACATAAAGAGCTGAAATTAACATGTACCATGATACCAAGCAGAGAGAATCCTCTTAGAGATTACATCAATAACATGTTACGCCTATGGAACTGTATGGAAAGGGGAGACAAAGAGCAGAGCGAAGGATCATTTTGCATTGCAGCAGATCATATGGCATCTGTTCTTATTCGGTCAGATTTTATTACACTTTCTGTTCTACCTCATAGCTTTGTTAATGTCACAAGTGCAGCAATTCTCCTTTGTTTTTTCCCCCGGTAATCTTTCACCTGGAATAAACCGAGGTGCACCCCCTCCGCATAGCAGCTGCCAGGCCGCGCCACGGCCTCCTTGGTGGAGGGAGTAAGCAGCCGGAGCAGTGTTTCTGCAACATTTGTGTTGGGCACACATACACACAAGGTTACAGAAAAAAAGCAAAACCGAGACAGAAAAAAACAGAAACAGAAAATGCACACATACGGACGCACACAGTCCATCTGTCTTTGTCTGCAAAACAATGTGTGATGCTCCGCACATAACGCGTGGTCACTCCGTCAGGGCGTTTTTTGTTTAACATGACATTGAGGTTTCAGATTTAAATGCATGTGAACTTTAACACTGGTGGAAGGAAGTACCCGGGAGGGTGTAGCATTCAAGAAACCAGTGGACAAACAAAGATGTTGTTGTTTACCCTGAGCAGGACACCTAAATTGGACCAGGGACCAGGATGTTCGTAGCAGCAGTGGGCTCTGGGATAGAGAAGGCTCAATTTGGGTTTGATAGTGGAATGGTGCCTCCTGTTGGTTACTTGTGTGCATTGCAAACCAAGCTAAAACCTCTTACACCATCAATTCTGACCTATTTGTGGCTAATAAATACATTCATTGGAATTCAGTGGTGGTGTCTTTTCTACCACAACAATAATATTCATAGAGAGAAATGTTTTTATAGTTAATACGTTACATCTGGCTAAACATTTCATGTGTTTTCACTGTAAATATGTTGATGTCGTCAGGTGCAACATTGTGGCTCATGAATGTCTTTCTGACCATTTCTGGTTTAGGTCTCTTCATGGGATTTGATTATTATGAGTTGTATAACCAGATAAAACAATAGTGGTAAAACTGTTTTTGTTTGTTTTAAGAACAAGACAATTATTTCACACAAGCAATTATTTTATTTGAAAAAACAAACAAAAAAAGTGAATTGCTTTTTACAGTTTGTAAAAAAGAAAGAAAGAGAAATCGTGAGATCAATCCTGAAACATTTGTCTTTTTGCTTTTCACGTTCATCTCACAGTCCTATTACAAAAAAGAGCATTCCTGTACAGCATTCAACAGAAGACGAATAAAAAGACATCACACGGTCATCACCTTTTCATCATCTGTGTTATCGCATATCAACCCTAAACCTGTAGGTTTCATATCAAATAATGGGATTACAATTAAAGATTCAGTGTTTTGATAACTAAAGATCGCCCCCTGTTGGACCATTGCAAGAACTGGCCCATGGCTCCTAACCTCATGATCTGATGGGAGGCTCAGATTATAAAGAAGGACAATCAAACACCCAGTGAAGCGTCTCAGATACGACTCCAAGCAATGGTTTTATTTTTAGAATTATTTCCGATTGATCGATATCTGACATTACTTTGTTTCGTATCACCAGAGAGAACAAAGCATATACATTGACGTGAGTTTAGTGAACGGGTGTGTGTACCTCAGGGGTCTCAGTCCTTAATATCTTTGAATACTTCTGGGAGTCGGCTCCGGCCTTCTGAATGATTTAACACTGACAGTCGTCCACAACAAAATCCCATAGCTATGAAAAAAATAGCTCTACTGCTGGAACACAAGCTATACAATCAAAAGACATTCCCTGCAGTAGGGCTGTGGTCCTTATTTTATCATTCATTGTTTTTCAAAAAATAAGAAAATAACAGATTCCTCTCCGTTTGGTATCAATTCAGATTATTTTACAGACCTGAAAGATCTTCATTGTTATTATTACCTGCATATTTCTCAAGTTTGACAAGTTGTTATACATTTAAATTAATAGTTTAGAGCAACATTTTACTTCGTATAACATTTGTAGCTTCATGCACCAACCATTTCAACTATTTCTGCATCTTAAACATGTTTTAATAGTAAGTGAAACATTGCTTAAACTAAATCTAAAGAGTACACATCCCATTTTCCCCTCTCTTAGTGCCGCTAAATTATGTGCAAGAAACACACGGTCAAATGTATCAGTGAAACAGTTGCTTTATCCTCCGTAACATTAACAACTCGCAAAGCCCTCATACAATGACAGATAAACATACCCTTTATCCGTCATTAACTTCTGCAAATGTTCCATTCCTGACACATTTATTAATGCACATTATTAATGCGATTCAATGGGACAGCGTGATACATTTAACACGGTTTAATGAATATGCTCTATAAGCTCTGGCAGATTCTCGCGAGTTCGGTGAAGCAACGTCCGTGATGTTTGTGTGTCCTTTGATCGTAACAAATAAATAAAAATAAGGGAAAACACATGAAGCGTAAAATGACACATACAAACGACGGAATGCGAACCCACAAACACCGGCGCGCACACACACTTCCCCACAGAGACAAAACATCTTTACGTGAGCTCTGCAAGTCATTGTTGGTTTCCTGCTAGTGTGGGACAGCAGCTGTTTGAAACAAGAGTCTGTTTTGAATCTGCAGCCCTGTCTGGCCCTAGGGGGGTCGGGGGGGGGGGGGGGGGGGGGGGCGCACTGTACACATGTCACTGTTCCGGCTCCAGATGACGTCCACGGAGAGAGAAATACACATCGAGGTCATCACG
Organism: Gasterosteus aculeatus; assembly: GCF_964276395.1. NCBI lineage: Eukaryota > Metazoa > Chordata > Actinopteri > Perciformes > Gasterosteidae > Gasterosteus > Gasterosteus aculeatus. Next base: position 9,050,969 of record NC_135702.1, on the reverse strand, counting down.
TTTTGAAAGTGAAACCCTACTTTTCGGTTTGTCCCCACTGCTGGTGCTCTGTCAGCTGCCTCTTTGCCTCCCCTCCCCCCTCCCCTCCCTCTCCTTGCGTCCTCGCCGTGGACTCTTCCACATCGTCCTCTTCCATCGCAAAACAAGACCGTACCACGCGGAGCGCTGTGCGCGGACGGGGGTCGTTTTGGAGGGGCCGGTTGTCGGGGGGGGCAGGTGCTATAGCTCGCTGTGGCGCACCGGAGGCTCCAGCTTGTACGAGAGAGCCGTGAGGACCTTGTCGAACTTCTCGTAGCGCTCCGACTGGCTGCCCTCGGAGCCACGGCTGCCCCACAGGAGACGCATCTGGAACTCGGTCTGGAAGATCTCGTGTATTTCTGCTCGCTCCTGGAATCCTGCAGGCGGGAGGAGAGGAGAGGAGAGGAGGGGGAGGGGACTCTTTTTAAATGATGTAGTAATAATAAACGTAACATAAGAACTAACTGCTATTTGAACGGGACCCTGTTTCCCGTATAACCCCCCCCCAGATCACAGGGATGTCAAGGGTTCCACTTGTTGATGAAGACCACGATACGAGGTTGAAACATTATTCTATCACACTTACAATAAATATCTACACTGAAGTAATCAATCATATCATTTTAATTGCCATTTAGATAAACTATAAATAGCTTTGGAACAAATAGACATCTTTAGCTGAACTAGTTTTAGGATCTTAACTTCGGCTCATAGAAATATCGATGAGGAGGGCAGACTGAAGTCAGGCTGATCGATAGCGAGACACATAACAGGAAACAGAGATGTGAGCAGATGGCTATTGGCACACTGTTCAATAATGCAGTAATGGCCTTAAACTGAGAATCATTTGGGGAGGTAATTGGGGTCAATACAGTTAACGTGGTGACCGCATACAATCGGTACATCAAATCAGTGATCCTGAAAACATTCATCATACACGGCGATGCGTTAACATCATGAGATGTAACAAAATGACAGAGAAAATGGTTTATTTTCAGAGTTTCTAAAGGTCAGTGTGGATGACTGATGCCGTATTAATGAGCGCAAGCCAAACAGTTTTGGGGTAAAAGTCTGAAGAAAAGAATGTACATTTGCATTAACTTGAGTTACCATACGTGAAGCGACGGTGCGAGCACCACACTTACCCTGCAGTTTGGTCTCAGTGTTGCTCCTGTAGATCCCCCCGTGATGTGCCATGGTACGAGCTGCCTCCAGGTGGTACATGACCACATCTACTCCCACCTCGGCACTCTCCCAGGGCTCCAGCGCCTCGCCGACCGCCATGCCCCGCTCCAATAGGGACAGGATGGGGATTATGTGGGGAACGGACGTGTTGGCGAGGGCGTTCGACTCTGTGTCCACAGGGGTGTTTCCAGTTGAGAATTGTAAATACATAAAACCGTTGCACGTTTTTCAGTGAAATATGAGACACATGCCAACGCAGTCTCACCTTTCCCATCGTTCATATTCTTCATGAAAGGTTTTAACTTTTTCTCATATAGAATAGCGCCCTCTGTGTGTCTCTGGCGTAATGTCACCCACGTCTGCTCAAGGCGGGAAATCTGTGGCCATGGATGACATGGAAAAGAACCCGTTGAGGATATTTTGCACACGATGGGGACTTTTATCCGTTTGATTTGTATCTGTATAACTCGTACCTGCGGCAGCTCCAGGGCTCTCATCACTGCGGCAAAGCCAAACATGTTGCCCAGGTTGCTTTTCAACTCCGCTGCCAACTGGATGGTCTTGTGGAGCAGCGCGGCCCTCTCCTCTGTGCTGCCCGTGCAGCCGAGCAGGTCCACTGCCATCATGATGGACATGGTGTAGAACCTGAGGTAAAAAGAGGAACGCGCTATTCAATACGATGCATCAATAAAAGCGATTCACTGCTGCTGATGGGGAAGCAGAGGGCGTTGAGTTATAGTCCATATTGGAAGCCACTCTGGAAATCCACATTGTGGCCGACAGTAAAGTGTTAGAAGATGAGAACAGAGGAGGAAAGAGACGAGAGGCGATGGAGGGGTAAGACCAGAAGCAAACCGCTAATCAATAGATGAATAATGAAGTAGTGAGGGAGTGATGGATAAAAGGGAGACAGTAGGAAAAAACAAAGCGTGCATGTACCTCTCCAGTAGATCAAGTCTTAGCTGGTGTCCATGCGGTAGTGTGAGTAACTCCAACCCAGAAGACACTCCCATCATCCTTTGCAGCTCCGTGGTTACACCTAATATTCTAGCCACCTGTCCAAGAGTAACGAAAACAAAGATAGAGACGTTTGCTGTTTGTGCATTGGAGACATGGGATAATGCATCAGCGTGTGTTCTTTTGTCTGCACGTGCATGCCGGTGTGCTCGCATGTGAACTGCATACACACAGGTGCGTGCTTTTTGCATACCGTGCAGTCCGCCATCGTGATGTGTACAGCCGCGGTCCTTGCATCCACCTCAGCCAGCAGCTCCTTCACTCTCTTCAGCACCGACATCTCGAGAGGCTTGTTGTCAGCCGGCATGAGGCAAGACGCGTACCTGCAAGAGAAGACCAAGTTCCTAATAAATGGCAGCCATCCAGCCCTCACTGATAGTCAGCAAGCGTGTCGACCCTTAAATACTCAGCAAATGAAATGAACCCCGTTGCAGTGACGAGCTTCTACCATCATCTTTAATGAATTGAAAGTCAAGCCTTAAAAAAGGTACTTAATACAAAGGAAGGCCATATTTCTGTCCATTTTATTTCTCCCTTGGCCGTGACTGGTATTTCTTAAGAGGACTTTCAGCGTAAGCAACTAGACACTTCATCACTGTAATCCCAATCATGTCCATTAGAATCCTTTTCCAGGCAAAAAGAATAAAAACAAGAAGTCATAAAGAAGTGACTGCCACTGACATAGTGAAGCACATAGAAAATAGTAAGTTGTTGTGGGCTGTTTTTAGCAAAATTGTTCTGCTTATCGAGCTCATTGTTGCACAATTCGGCAACTCCATCGCCGCCACTTATGTTTGGGTTTATACTGCATTTGCATGTGTACCTGGACGGCCTGAACGAGGACGCCGTCTCCACCTGCGGGGCGCTGAACACCCCCTCTCCCTCCACCCTCGCTCCATCCGCCCGCCCGTCTTCCACTCGCAGTCGCTCCACGTAGCTCTTGTTCGGGGGCTTAGGGGGCCCGGCGGGACATGGTCTCAGGTCACAGTAGCTCCCCGCGGTTTCTGAGGAATGGGTTTGGTGGCCGGGATGGCGGGCGGGCGCGGAGTGCGGCGGGTGCGAGGTATGCGCGGGATGCTCGGCAGGGTTGTTACCGGCCGGCGGGCTGAGCTCAGGGTCGCTGGAGCGACGCATCTGGGGGGAGGGAGGGACAACAGCCAGGACCCTCCCGCTGGAGTGGGCTCTCTGCCTGGTGACTGCAGGAAGAGAGAGAGAGAGAGAGTCTCACGGTGTCATGGAAGGCTGCGATTGCGAAAGGGAGAGAACTTTTGGTTTTTGCGTCTGTGGCACTTACTGGCGCTGTATGCAGGAGACCGAGGGGTTTCCCCCACAGGGGATAAGGGGCGGCGATACTCCTGAATCTGGTCCATGCTCATCGCGCAGTTCCGCATCGCGTCCTTATGGTGGTGGATGGTCGACGGGCTGAACACACAACATTTTTAGGGTGTTAAAACTCTTTGGGTATGGATTTAACATCTGTAAAAAGGAACTGAAGAGAACCTCACAAAGGGAGAGGAGTTCAGGGGGTCACATACAGGTTTCAGATGGCAGGGATAGTGTTGATAGAGATGCAAAGGCTTTTGGGGCAAGAAGTGGGGGAGATTTTAGTTGCTTCAATCTTGAAGACAATTATTCTACTTTACAACATGTGTGTGTTATTATTCAGGAATACAAAACATGTCCGGACCTTAAAGCAGGAGCACATCATTTAGAGGTGATTCTTTTAAGAGATTAACTTCAAAATTTCCATATTTAACTAATGTAACGGGCATCCATTAAAGTAACAAGTATCCTCAAATATATATTTTACACATACTTCTCTTCTGTTATTGTTGGTTTGGTTCCATTCTCTAAACTCTTTTTCTTACTCCCAAAGAGGCTTTGGCTTTCTTCCATTGTAAACACACTGTACATATTTGTCTGCTCCTTCTTTGTAGATTCAAAACGACTTGTGCTGAATGAAACCCGAGGGATTGCAGTGTAGAAGCGGGTAACAAGGTAACAAGTCCCCCCTGGGGACAGTAAGGAGGGGTCTCGGGGGCTAACGGTGCTTGTGAGGTGAAGTGACTTAAGGGTTGTGGGAGGGAAGTGCGCTGGTTTAGTGACCAAACACAACACCAGTGTCACACATGCACACTCGAGACAACCTGCAGTTGGGCACAGGTTCCGGCTCTGGTTCTGGAGGGGTCACTGGTGTCTTAACTGGACTGGGACTGTCTGAGTCACTGATCATGTATGTAACATAAAGCAAGAAGGAAATGTCATGAAAACTGCAAAAAAACAAACAAAAAGGCCGGGGTTTTATAGTTACATCACTGCCCCAAAAAAGAAAAAAGAACGACCCCCCCAGCTCACCTGTGGGATATCATCTTGTCCATCGTCAGCCCGTCATTCATGGTGACGCTCCGCCTCTTGATGTACGCTCCCCTCTGACTGGACGGCGAGTAGGCGGAGCTTTGCTTGCTGGCGGCCAGAGCGAAGGTGGCCTCCAGGTAGCGCAGGGGCAGCGTCCTGCTGACCGGGCAGTAGATGTGGACCCCGCTGGACTGGGACACCGGTTTGCGCTGGCCGATGTAGAAACGCACCAGCTCCTGGACCGAGTCGAAGCTGTCGGCCTCCAACACATACTGCACCTGAGGAGGTAAGAGACGAAATCATTTGTTATATCGCCTTTGTTTGTTTTGCTTTTGTTCCAACTTCGGTATTTTGGAAATCGGTCTGGAAATAGAGCGCAAAATGCTGCTGTTCTCATAACATTTATAGTGGGAATCGAGACGAGGAGGCAGACAGAGAAGCAGAGAGAGGAACAACAGGTCAACGAGGCCAAAAACACCAAATCAGCCCGAAATAACTTCCATCATTAAGGTCTATGAGAGAAAGGAGTTTTATAACTGAAGGAGGCCTCTTCAACCGGAGGACGTGTCTCGACTGGCCAAGCTCAAACAATTACGTTTAAAAGGTCATTTGATTTGGGTTAGGATGAGTGGGATAACAGGAGGAGGTCACAGGCAACACTCATGGCTATAAAAGGCCAGGTTTAATGCTTCGAGTCGAGACGCAGCGCATCAGCCAACCTTTCACAGGTCAAACACAGGTGTGATAACGGCTTCTCGACTTGCTGCTTCCTGCCAGGAGGTTCTGTGCTCATAAGATACCAGTAAATAAGGTTCAACATGCCTCGAAGCACCGCGTGTCAAATGCAGAAAATGCCCCAAAATTCCAGGATGTCTAACTGCATTTGGTCGCATTTTGCAGTATGCAAGCCAGCGTGCTTGTGCGGCTATTCTAACCCCAAACCTCACGAATGAAAACGTATCACATCGACTGAGCCGCCATTGACAAAACTAACGATGACAGATGGCAGAGCTTTCATTGTTTACACACAGTGTGAGGATGAAGTAGTAAGTCCTGTTTGTTTGCGTACTGCATGCAACGCTGCGTACTTGTGTAAAGGCATCTACTGTACGTACTTAAAATGAAACATATGCAATGTTGATGAAAGTTTAATTCTTTGATATTTTGGGATTAAATAAACACTCACCTTTATTGTCTTGTAGACGCACAGAACATAAAATAAAAGTCAATCCACTTGTTAAGAAACGAGTGCCGACGGGTGCCGGCCAACGCTTTCACACACACCTTGGTCTCATTGGATTTGACCAGGACTTTGCTGATCTTGAAGTGCAGCACCTCGTTGTCCCACCGACAGGTCAGCACGTAGTCGCCCACGCCGGCCAGAGAGTCGCGCACGAGGAAATCTCCATTACGCACAACCAGAGTCTCCGACACCTAGACAGAGGAAAAAAAAAAATATATGCATGAGATCGGAAGCACAACATCGGCTCTTCAAGAGCAAGCAGCTCACTTGGCTCACAGAATGTGAATAATTGAATTTATAGAATCGTGATTATTTAGAACAAAGCCTTGGGACTGCGATTTCCCCGAACAAAAGCAACCAACTCCTTGTTTGCCTTGCCAAAAAAAGTCTTTGCTATGCACGGTTGGAAATGGCAATGATGGATGAGATTCCAGCAGCTGTGGCTGGAATGACTTTCTGAGGAGACATTTTATCGAGCTCGGCACTTTTTTTAAAAATTAAAAAGAAAGTTATTTTGAATGTATTGAGAAAACAGCCAACCCCCCCCCCCCCCCCCCCCCCCCCCGAGAAAAGCAAGCTCCCACTCTTGGCAAATGCAGCAGCTTCAGGCTGCACATCTTGCTCATTCCAAACGCGGCGATGTGGCTCTTGTCTGTGTGAAGAGAGCGCCAATATTGATGTGCTTGTAGCCATGTAGGAAAACAGAAACATCTTTCAAACTGAGCAGTGGTGCCTTTAAAGCCATTCCTGCGTAGAGACGAATGACGAGGGCCGACGATGTGACACGTTCAAACGAGGTATGAAATATGCAGCACAGCCCGGCAAAGGCGCTTCAGAGGCCACCAGGGGGCAGAATACACAAGGATCAGACCATCAGTGACCAAGCGCAGGTTCCTGGCGTCGCTCCCATTAGCTTTTCAGATGCTTTTTCAAACTTGACTACAAATAAAGACTATATATCCTGTTTTACACTGTTAAATTGGACAAAAAATCTATCTAAAAAAAATAAAATAAAAGTAAAGCCACATTGGTCCATATTGGTTACACGCCTTGTGCACATACAGACATCTTTAAAAAAACAAACAGAAAGGATGGACTTGATGTACAGCACCAACCACGTGTGTGAAGTCTAATCTGTAAGTATTGTTTTGGTCCCCAGAAGGCTCGGGGTTTCCCCACGTTTCCACCGGGGTAAACCATGAGTATATGAATATTTTATGTAGATTAAAAGAGCAAAGATGGTTGATATGAATCCGTCTGTGTTTATTTGTGTGCGAGCGAGACAGAGAGCGGGAGGTCGATCAAGAGACAGAGGTAGCATCCACATGTGCACGCCATGCGTGTGTGTGTGTGTGTGGTTGCAGGTCTGTTGTGTGCATCTGTGTCTCAGTCACCAGCTGTGACACTTAACAGCGTAGATCAGCGAAACACACAGCTGTCTGTTGGGCAGAGTTTCGACTCCTCCCGAACGCTCCTGAGCTGTGACAGATGACGGGATTCTGTAATCAGTGTCATTCTGTGTATTAAGTATTAAAACTGTGCTTTCAGTGCCAGAGACATCGGCCAAGTAATCACTCAACTAAATTCTATTGGTTGACAGCCACATCCAACCCACCATGACTACTATTGTGTTTGCACTTTCCTCTTGCACTTTTTTGGGATATATAAATCCTACCATCAATACATCTTCATTAATATTTGTTTCACTGCCACAGGGGCTGAGAGAATTTTAACTTTAAGCCATATAGTCATATTTTCATGAAGTAGGGATATTTCTTGACAACTTATGGTTTTATAACTGAACAGACAAGCAATGAAGCTTTGTTTTACAGTTATATGAAACAAAAAGAAGCAGCAGATATTCAGAATTCTTTGTTTCAATTGGTTATCGAAATTTGCTGATGAACTTTTCATTGATTCTGAATGGATCATTTCAGCTCATAGGATTGCCTGCGCGGTTGTGTGTGTGTGTGTATGTGCGTGCAGGGCCATCATGTGCACAGGAGGTAAATTTACCTCAAGGGTCAAGTGCCTTGGATGTTGTATCTGTGTACCCATCTGTTGTCAAACAACCAATTGTGTATTCTCTACAGTACGGTACCTCTCTGGGTATGTGTCCATGGTACCAGCCATGGCTCCGAATGTCAGCAGCACTCAGTTTCAGCTCCTCCTCCAGCTCCTTACGAAGTTTTTCAGGAGGAGACTCCAGCAGGTACTTTTCCTTGGAGAACTGCGTGGAACAAACACAAGAGAAGAAACACGACATCAGTGGGAGTGAGGAGCCGCCACAAGATCAGTCTCTACACAGCTTATTTATTCAGGTCCATCACGTAGAGATAAGGAGCTAATTCATAGATTTATTCCTAAATGATTTGGAATTTACAATACATACAAAAAATATATATAGATCCGATATATAGCAACAAGGGTGTACGGTGCTTTACAGAAACACACCTGTGTTACCGAGGGCCACACAGCAGGGAATCAACACACAGTAATCTCTCTCTCTCTCTCTCTCACACACACACACACACACACACACACACACACACACACACACACACACACACAAAAGAATCCAATCGACCCTGACCTGATTACTGAGAGGCAGAAATTACACTCTTATTGTTGTTACGTACAGTGGAGACGTGGCTTTAGCTTTTGAGTGTGGTCACTCAGGATGGCTTATAATAATGACAAATACATATTCACACTGTGTGCGTGGAATTAGATTTTAGATTTCAAAGCTTCACATTTCTGTTTTCACAAAGAACAGCACTTGGGGGAAATCTGGGCTGTTAAACATGGAAATTAATTCCACAGAAGATTTCTGTGATTCTTTTGATACAACAAATCTACAAGTCTTGTAGAGTGTGTCTGAAATAATGACAACAAGCATGTGGGCTTCTTAAGTGATATTGACACCACCATTGGTTGAATTCCCAATCAAACTTTGCACAATAAAAGAATAAATAAATACATTTTACAGATTAATAAAGTATATATCAATCTAACTAAATAAGTGTATTGCAGTCAAATGTTTTAAGATTGTATGTGATCTACTAAGGAAGTATTTGAAAGAAAAACACAAAATCCCACACTGGGACGTCGATGCGACGTGACAACCGATGATTGTGGAAAGATTGGGTTCAGAGATCTCAGATGAGGCAAACAGGGGACACACAAAACAAAAACTCTCACACAATCAACTTCAAAATGGAGCGAGTAGAAATCCACACAGGAATAAACAGTGAAAGAAAATCATTTCGACTCTGCCAATATGAGGAGAAATGAGACTGGGACCAAAATAAACAGTACGCAGCCGTGTCACTGAGGCGACCCTGTCGTTCCTCCTAATATTTCCCTTCAATCTTTCCCTCCCTCTCGCTCTCACTCTGCTTTCTCTCCTTCGCGCACTTTTTAAACTTCTCATCCGTTCAACAAAATCACCGTAAGTTTCAAAGACAATATAAGTGGGTGTGGGCGAGGATTGGAAACTCTGTGTGTGTGTGTGTGTGTGTGTGTGTGTGTGAGAGAGACATGAGGAGATCACAAGAGCCAAATAATCAATCTTATGGTCTCCAGGTCACTGCAAGATGAAATTATTAACTTCCTCCTCCTCCCGGCTCTCTTCAACCTCTCTTCTCCAGTCCTCTGGGGGGAGGTGGAGGAACACCGCCACGGGGGTCTCACGCTCGCCCAGATTAGATTTGAGGTGTGTGAGTGCACGTGTGTGTATGCGTGAAGAGGCCAATAAAAGGGCAGAGGGGTCAAGTGTGCCGTTATTGCTTTTCCTGGTCTCCCTGGAAACCCAGGCGAGGTCTGCCACTGAACTGATGCTCAACAACGAACTTGGTGTGTATAAATATGTGTGTGTGTGAAGGGTTATGGAGAAAATTGAAATGTCAGAGGGGCTCTATTTATGATACGGTTCAGAGAATAGGCCGACATCAGGGGGGACACATTGAAAGAGGGATGAAAAACAGATTGACAATACAGAAGCGTTAAAGCAAAAGTGATTTGACAAGGACACAGAAGAAAACATCAATTTGACTGTATTCATACATATGAGGGAAATTGAAAGTATGTTTCCAACACGCATGCATTTAAACGCATTCACACTCTCCTCCTCTCTGAATCCATCGGATGTTAATATAAACACTGTGCTGCACAGAAACTCATCCCTTATAAAGAGAGAGAGGGTTTTGGGGGGGGGGGGGGGGGGGGTGACAGATGTGAAGTAGAGGTGTGAGAGCACAGAAAATGTGAGAATAAAGAACACAATTACATCCAGGAGAAATATTTGAACGGTGAGAAAATGGAATGACACAAATGGAATTCAATCAATGGGAATGGGACCAGTAGGATTTTATTATCCTTCCTTACTACGTTTAATGCAACTCTCGTACCCCCACTACACTTAGTCCTTGGTTTCCATAGCAACGTATTATGTTAGTTTGCCTGCGTGCGAAGAGTCTTCCATCTTTCATCCCTTAGTAGCAGGAGCTCTACTGATACTTTTACTGCTAAAACAAATCTTATTACTACGCCACTAACGTACAGCATAGGACTGTTAGGACAGTTTTTACTTCCATATTAAAAATAATCATGAGAGTGGATGCTCACAGCTCACATACAGGGTGGCACAGGACGTCAGATCAACACACTTGGGAACCGAGAGGCACAGAAGCAGACATGTCAGAGACAGATGGACAAAACAACCAGAATACGTCCAGACGTAAGACATTCAGGGCAGCAGAAGAGACAGACAGACAAAAACTCATTACTGTGGACGGAGAGGCCGACACTGTACGCAGGGAGACAGGTAGCCCATTAGCAGTTGAAAGAGTTTGGGCAATTTAGCAGCTGATGCAGGACTTTGTTTCCCCTGGGGGGGCAGAGAAAGGAAAAAGTGATTGTTCTGCGTATGTGTGTGTGTGTGTGTGTGTGTGCGTATGCAGGGTGTGTATGTATCCTTTCATCCATGTAGCCGTGGCAGCACAAGTGTGTGTTCTACATGGGTGGCACTGTTAATGGATGGAGCTCTATTCTTGGTTAGCAAGGATAAGAGCACCATTAGTACAAGTATAAGACATATACGGTTTAGACATATGCGTTCACTATGATGGTGGGTGTACTGGATGGATCGGGTGGCGACAGGGGTCACAGGGAGTCTGTGCATGTGTGAGTGTGGAACTATAGATAAGTACACGGTGTGATCGACTAATTTACACCAATATGCAATTGAGCCAATTAGACGCGATGGCGCCGGATGACTTGGCCACACCCTCCCCGAGTGACAATCGACACCGCTGTCACCCCAGATCGGCGTGAAGCTGAACATGGACTGAAAAGGAAAATAAATGAAAGGGATGATAATGTGGAGAAACTGTAAATGTATGCACATATTTATACATATATTATGCAAGAACAGGCCTTTTTTTCCTTTGCACATTTTGTGTTCTGCGGCCCTGGTTTTGTTCTGGTGTCTGTTCCACGGTAAATTGGTTATTTTATACGGTCAGCTCTTTGTCCATCCTCCATGCTTTCTGTGTTCCTTGTTTTCTGTGTCAGTGTGCAGGGTTTGCAGTTCCAAAGTAAAAAAAAGGAAAAATGGACATTATTTGATTTCAGCAGACAATCTTAAAAAGTCACTGCAGTCAGATTGAACTAAAAGCCTCTCATCATTGCACTGTGGTTCGGTTCAATGTGGAGGCAAAACATGTACAGCCACAGGTATTTACAATGCACAACGCAGTGGGAGGCAGAGTGTTAAAGTCTGGCACAAATCAGCATGTTGCCGCTTCTGGTTGAACTAGTTAGTTTGCTAATTATCGTGGAAGGAGCACAAAGGGAAGAACCTTGAGCGATTTGTAGGGATGCGACTGAAAACAAACAACTCCAGTGAGTGAAGGCATGAATGAGAAATGAAACGGAGGATATTTGTTGGCAAGTATAAAAACCTGCAGGGAGGTGAGTCTCAATTACCAGCACGGATACAAAAGGAAAGCAGGAAACGAGAGGAACACATTCCAACAGAAGAAGCACCAACAAAGGGGAGCAATGCCTCCTCGGCACACTGCAGCACTTAGATCTGAGCTCATGTCGGGATGCATCATCTTCCCTTTTCAGTTCCTAGGCTAGCCTCTAACCCCGTTGTCGTGGTAACGCCCCGAGCGGCAGTGATGGTGACAGTGGGGGTGGGGTAAGGGGGGGGGGGGATTTGGGCGATTTGGGGTTAGAGACGCGGCAAACAAACACATACACACACGCACATGTATGTACACATACATGTGCATAAAGGGCAGGGGTCCCTGCAATCCCTTTCTCTTCCTCTCGCCCCTCTACAACTCTATGTATCCGCTTTTTTTGAGAGATAGAGACCAGGATTATCGCATTAGGACCCCTGAATCCTCCTATCTCCTATCACACACACACACACACACACACACACACACACACACACACACACACACACACACACACACACACACTATATGAGCTGATGTGTATGTGCGTGACCAATATCACCCCTCTCCAGACTGTTATAATCCCTCTGTGCCCTCTGGCCTGATTTCCACTGTTACATTCACACCGGTTCACACGGGTATAAATGGTCTTTAACTCACTGTAAAATGATACGAGCATCAGAGAGGAGTGCTGGTAACGTTGCACATTTGTTATTTACCCTGTATTCTTTTCTTAGCAAGGTGGGAATGACATTGAACCACAGCTAATGAAACTGCTTTTGCAATGATGAAATAAAGAAAGCTCGACAGCGCGTTCAGTTTGAAGTCATCCCGAGCAACTGCAAAATAACAAGCCGCAACCCTATTAAATAGGTGTGAATGTCCTTGACCCATTACTTTCGTTCTTAGTGTCAAATCGTCATTGAAAGACGACATCCATGCACACTACGCACAAAACAGAAAAAATGTCCTACTTCTTAGAGATGAGCATCTTCCTTCTAGGGTGAAAAATGCTGTGAGTACATTAATTAATTAATCCAATGTGACAGAAACTCCAAAACAAAATCCTAATGGATTCACGCGTAAGGAAAGCGAATTCTTGTTGGGCCAAAACTATTGTCACGATGAGAAATCAAAGCTTTGGCTGTAAGTAAGAACAGTGTAGTCATAGACCCGGAAATAAAGGGCTATTCGTATCCTTTGCAGTATTGAGTCCATGCTTCTCACACACGGCCTGATGTCCCACATGATCAGGACAGCATCAGAGAGCGAGACAGAGAGCTTGTGATGACTGGTGGAGAGACAGGCAGAGGACACAAGACTGATAACAATGACCTTCTACTGTCGTTAGCAATGAGTGTGTCCTACAAACACACACATGGGGGAGTGGACCATTAAGGCAGCCGGATGCACCCTACGGAAATATATATAATATATATTGTTGCTATGTATAGGACTAATGTGAGCTGTCAGTCAGTATGGTGTCAGAGCATAGACCCCCAAGATTGAGTGACAGCTGACATACGCGATATGACATACAGCTCCACTCCCACATGAGCCTGCAGGAAGCACAGTGGCGCTCTGCACCGCGGGGCTCCTCGCTCTTCCTCCGCGCTACGCTCACAATGTGCTCTACGGTTACACCGGCAGGTGTAGCATCTCATTTAGGAAAGTATTGAATGCAAGAAAAACGCAAAGATCAAGTTCTTCACTCAAAAATGTGCCCGTGTTTCTGGTAGGCGTTGTACTCTGCTAATCAGAGGATGGGATGTATCCTGAGAGATTCAGCCCCAGGAACAGACCGAGAAGAACAACCCGAGGAAAAGAAAGTCCTCAATTAACTCGTGTCTGCTCATGAAGCTTAATTGCTTTGACAAGAAAAAGTCACCTTGATGAAGCATATCAACATTTTTATCAACTCATCCCTCCTCTCATCAGAATTATGGCGGCTGGAAAGCAAGAAGAGTATAAATGAAAGCAGCTGCACCCAAAACGTCAGTTAGAATCATCCTCTGCACCGCAGCGCCCTGTGAGCCACAACTTCTGCTACATCGCAGCCTGTTAGGTCACCCATCACAGGTCGCATCTGCAAGATGCATTAAACATCTGCAATGCTTTATATATTGGACACATAGCTACGACGTCCCATTGTGTACATCATTATGTAATGCTGGGCAGCACGGTGGCGTGGTGGTTAGCACCGTTGCCTCACAGCAAGAAGGTCCTGGGTTCGATTCCGCCCAGTGGCCTTTCTGTGTGGAGTCTGGATGTTCTCCCCGTGTCTGCGTGGGTTCTCTCCGGGTTCTCCGGCTTCCTCCCACAGTCCAAAGACATGCTCTGGGGATCAGGTTAATTGGTGACTCTAAATTGCCCGTAGGTGTATGAATGTGAGTGTGAATGGTTGTGTGTCTCTGTGTAGCCCTGTGATTGGCTGGCGACCAATCCAGGATGTACCCTGTCTATCGCCCGAAGTTGGCTGGGATGGACTCCAGCCCCCCCGCGACCCTGTGTGCAGGATAAGCGGTTTGACAATGGATGGATGGATGGATTATGTAATGCTGGTATGACAGCTGGGGGAGAAAAAAGAAAATAACGGTCCTTCCATTTATGCAAGTACCTGCCTCTAAGAACCAAACCTACCTGGTTCTCTGTGTCTCTCAACCATTCATATTTTAATTTTTCCTCTGTGGTTCACTTCTTTTGATGCTTTTTGTTCACGGCTCAAAGACCTACTGGAGCATTTCCTCTCTCCGTTTCCATCAATCAACCTGCTGGGCAACATCTATCAGCATCAGATGAAAAGACCACTACTGAGCGTGTATGTGTGTGTGTGTGTGTGTGTGTGTGCATGCGTGCGTGTGTGTATAAGTGCGTATGCCATCACGAATAGATGTATACTGACAATCAGCTGCCTAAAGGGGCGGCTGGATTTCCCTCCTTGATGTTTCTGTGCGAGTGTTGAATTGTGCGTATCATTATTGCTTGTAGCCACAATACTGTTACTCCTGTGAATTCAATTGTATTTTTTCTGGCTTTTTCTACCAAAAAGCAAATTCTTGTACACTCAGAGTTTTCATGACAGCACCGAGAGAGAGAAAAGAAAATGAAAAAGAACAACTTTGACCTCCCCTCAAATGTGAACAGACACAAACTCATACGCATGACATTCTGATGCACACACACCTCACAAACGCAAACCTCACACAAACGTTCACACGCCGTTTGGTGAAAATAGAGACGGTACCGATAACGCGTTAAAACCGGTGGGAGCGTTGATGTCACCAAGAGTACCGCATAAATACTGATTAAGATTAGACAGATTCAATTAAGACTTCTCTCACGATGAAATCTGATAACTTGCCTGAACCTAATTCAATCACTTGGTTTAATACTCCTGCAATGTCACATTACGTTGGTGAAATTGCACACACACACACACACCGTGAAACGTGTCCAACCACAGAACCTTTCTCAACCAAAATAAGTTTTCTACTGGCTTAATACCACGTTTGCAGGAACGCACAATGAATAGAAACAATATCTTGGTTCAGGTAAAAAAACAAAACGACTTGGTTTGTGTTAAGATAACAACTTTACTTTAACAACAAAACCAGAGTAAAGTTGACATTTACTTTTGGTTATTTTTAAATGGAAACCCCGTGTTTGTTTAAACTGCCCACCGCTCCTTCCACCCCGTGTTTAGGCACTTTCTTGCTGCCCATGTGTGTCATTATGCCACGTAAGTGGAACTAAAGTCCTCCGTGCCGCGTGACTCTACTGTGTAATTTCCTCTGTCTGAAAGCAAAGAAATCAAAATTCAACGTATCAGTCGTTTGCAGAAACTTGCAATGCTAATAGTTGTATTAATAATACATCTGGAAACCCTCGCGTTCATTTACTTACAATTTGCTGTGGCAGAGAGAGAGAAGGGAAGTATGTTAACACGCTGCTCGACTGCAGATGTCAGTCTGTAAAATGAAAATACTGTTGCAGCCCTGAACGGATGGATAGATGTCCGTCAAACAAAACCATCACGCAGAATAAACACCAGGTGCCACACGACTACACGTAAAAATGAGACACGCACCGATACTCACACCCGCATTACTGTCAACTCAGCAATGCCACACCTATAGATGCCGTTGCCATGGCTACTCCATACTCTGCATGCCCCAGCTGGTGTTTCCCTGAGGAGAACGGTATGGATGTGTGTGTGACGGGGGGAGGTTAATGTGCCCCATGTGTGATCTGCTCCGCCATGTGCAGCGATGTGCACTGAAGGGGAAAACATGGCTGGTCGGGAGCAGCCGTCATGGTGTCCCATTGTGGGAGTGGGGTCTCTTCCTGTGGTCCCGTTGGTTTCGCTGCTGATCGGCCGTGCGGCTCACAAGGCATGATTCAGCGTTTATTTAAAGAAAGACAGCACATCGAAGATCTCAACCCAAACGAATCACAATCCGACTGTGGAGCCACAACAGCAGCAGAAAACGACGTCATGGAGCCAGATACCTCGGCGGCCCTCACAGTGACTCATGCTTTTATATTTACACGCACTACACAGCGTGGTGACCTGGGATTCTGCCAACATGGCTGAAAGGATTCAAAAGCAGTTTCCAGTCCTCGGTGTTCTCCACTGTAGCATCACAAATAATGAAAGATTTGGCAATGATCCTTGATGTAAATAGAAACGGTTAAGACACCAGCACTGTGGCATCGTGTTGTTCTGTGTGTTCTGCTTCCTGGCTGAACTTTGGTAGGACTGTGTATCGGCTGTGTGCAAAAAACACTATTAATACAAGGACCCACTTTTGAAAAAGTGCACATAGTAACTTTAAAAACATGAAATGTATTTATTTGCCATATTTTGTGCGCCCCACTTTGCTGGTTCACAATAAATCCCTGTCACTGTGTTATCATCTGGATCACGTAGAAACTGTTTTCTTTCAAAATGATTATTAAAACCTCGGCACAGCTTGAATCGACCCCGTCCATCTCGCCTGGCTAAAGCTCAAAGTAATCAAAGAGAATTGAGGCTTTGCTGCTCAGTCACTGCATTCCGGCCTGCTTTCCCTTGACTTTCCTCCCTTATCCCCGGCTGCGAGGGAACGTACACACACGTCTGAACGGCTTTCCTCAACTTCTCGGCTTTGTTGTCCACCTATTTTCCTCAGAATTCTCCACGTCTCCATCCTTAAGCTGAAGGGTCGTCTGGTTGCATACGTTTTCTCATGTTCCCGTCAACTTGTCCTGTTCTTCGAAAGACGGATCGAGGTGCGGTGGAGGCCAGCGGTCTCGCTTCCCCCTTTCGTCCTTTTTCCTCTCTCAAGCGTCCCGGCTCATCGGTCCTCCTCATCTCTCACCCGTTCATCTCTCTTAGCACGCACTTTATTATCCCTGCAACTCACTCCATTACCGCTCGTCTGTTCCCTCCTCCTTTCGTTTACTTTCCCACTCAAAATCCTCCCCGTCTTCCTTCTCTTCTCAAGTTAATCACAGCCGCCCACTGTCAGCTCCATCGCTCCCTCCCCGCCCGCCTCCCGGTGTAACCTGCCGCCTCTCCACCGCGCATCGTATCGTTGGTCTCCCTGTGCACTTTCCCCCCCGCCGACCCACTCAGCCGCGCCGTCGGCGTGGGTGTGTAGTTGTTTGTGTGCGTGAGTCTGTGTTGATGTAAAGCAGCGGCTGGCGGCGTCACCTTGTTCCATCAGGGAATCAAGAGGGACAAAGAAAGAGACACTCGAGAACGGAGGAGTGTATTAAAAAAACATTTCTTTTTCAATCTTTTAAAATGTATGATATCCACACACACACACACACACTCTTACAGCGGTTTTATTCAAATTCCTAATGTACCGAATGTACTACAGGGATCTATGTATATATAAATATCACATTGACCACATTTGAGTAGGCAGAGGTAAATAAAAGGAAGGCTACGTGCTTCTGTAAGGCAAAAACAAAATTGATTTGTTTTACAAAGCGAGGGAAATGTTTCTTATGCATAATTTGATTAGTAATATTAACAAATGTGTACATGCGTATGAGGACATCATTTCGGTCTGATTGGTCGGTTTTATAACCGCTTCACTCCTTTTGTCTGTAATTGAAAAAAGGAGCCATTCGTTGCTAATGACAAGCCGGACCAGCTGGGCCGGCTGAAAGATGCTCGGGGCCGTGAATTCACTCGCCTCAGACTCCAAATGGAACGTCTCATTCTGGCAGCTCGGAGCGGCGGTGATTGGTGGGGCCGAGGGCCGGGAGAATCGGGACTGTCAGCAGACTCCAGAAGCCACTTTTTAAATGAGACCTCGTTGTTGTAAATATGCTGATCACTGCATGTTAAAGCCGCATATTCTCTCTCAAGACAAAACACACACAAAACACACAGACGCCGCTCGCAAACAGTTACCCCCTCTGCGCCGCGCCGCTCGCTGTCACCCCGTCTTCCCCCGGGCTGGACCATTAATGGCTAATTCACAGGCTCTTTGGGGTAAAAGGTCAGCCCACTGATGGATGGAAGGTCTAAGGAAGCATCAATACTAACCACCTTCTCATACGCACGCACGCACACACACACACACAAATTTCTTTGTGCAGACACATGTGCATGATTTGAAAGATGTATCACAACCAATCAGATCAACACAGCTGATGTACGCACACACACACACACACACACACACACTTAACCTTAAGCCAGCGACATTACCATCCATACTAGTACCATCCATCTCGGACGTGACAGGTGTGAAGGGAAACGCCACAAACCCACAATGCTTTTCACCGATGCAGGAAATGGACCAAGCGGGAGGAAGCAGCAGTTGAAGGACGGGCATCATAGAGGCCAAATGGGAGGTGGGGGTTAAAATTAAAATGTAAATCTGTACCTCTCATTGACGTAGGATTTTAAGAGGACTGCTGTAACAGAGCAATTTATATGTGGTGTACTTGCATGTGGCAAAGTGACAGAGTCACTGTCTTTGTTTTTATAATAGAAGAAATAACAGCTCAGCTTGTGCCTGGTGTTTTACAAATACATAACACGTGTGGTTGTTTTACTTATTAAACTTACACATAATTACCTTTTAAATGGTTTTATTACTTTTAAACTCTAATTAAGGAGCCTAAGCCGCAGTCTTGTTACCATGGGTACAAGCACATATGGTGACACAGCATCTAATTAATTAATCAATGACTGACAGCAGAGGATTAATCAGCTTTGATGGCTGAAACAATGCCAAGAAGTAGAATGTAGCTGCAAACACGCCGCCCCCCCCCCCCCCCCACACACAACCACAGATTGTTATGCTCTGTTATACAAATTGCATATACTGAGGGATTAGGCTCAACTTTAAGCTCAGTTGAGATCAAAAGGGGGATTTACTGCCTTGTAAACTTGCTTGTGTACGTCTGGAAATCCATGATGTAAACACCCCCTTCAAGCGGAAGGTCAGAGTGGGACAGTGTATCATGAACACACACATCTGCAGCCACAGTCCCAGTGTCACCTTATTGCCCGCTGTGTCAGTACACACGCGCCCATCCTTCTTGTCACAGTGCAAAAAATAAACTGGCCTTGGAACTTGACACCAAGCACATCACTTGCACACAGAGAGAGATGATGATGATGATGCATGTTGAAAGTGCGAAGGCACGAGGCAGGAGGAAGGAGAGACGGAAAAAAAGGTAGCCAGACAATGAAAAAGGAGAGACAAGAGAAAAAAAAAAGAAAAAAAAGGCAAAAAGTGTTGAAGGGAGAAAGCAAATGCAATGGAAAAGAGGGATGAGGGAATATGCCACAACTGCTAATCAATCTATCTGATCTACCACCTTGCGCGCACACACACACACACACACACACACAAAACCTTCCTTGTCACCCTTGATCACGCAGAGCGTTAAAAAAGAAGCACGCCCTAGAGCTGTGATGCTATTGGCCAGCGATGATGTCATCTCTTCCCGGAGGTTGAGAAGCGAGCTGAACATTTGGCTGGCTGAGGCAGACAGCGGGAGCGCGCCGCTGAGGTATCAATTCCACTCATAGAGAGGCAGCGATGGAGCGTGTGTGTGTGTGTGTGTGTGTGTGCGTGCGTGTATAAGTGTGTGTAAAGTGTTTGTCTATGTGTGACCACTCCCCACAGAGGCATACAGGCAGAGCTATTAGGGCAGTGTCCATCATTCAGAGACACAGACAGTACCTGCTGGGATGCTCCCTAATGGACGCACACCCGCAAACACACACACACACACACACACACACACTTATTTTGCTTAAATGCACACTATCAAATATGCAAGTAATCAAGCATGCACACATAGCCTCTTGCAAACACACGACTGATGGGGGGTTGGGAAGGTTGAGATGGGTGTTGTCTCCCGGTTGTTACTGGGCTGTTGTCATGGCGATGGGGCTTTCACTGCTAGCCGGGACTTTGGGATAAACAACACTCACACACCAAGTCCACACACACACACACACACACACACACACACCAAACACATTTTCAGTGATGCACGTGCACCTTTTGAGAGCAGCCTTGCCCTTGTGACTGCTGTGAAGCAACAGAACAAAACAGAAGAAAAAAAAAAGAGAAAAGCACTCGCTTTGAAGGTGTGTGCGTGTGTGTCTGTGTGTGAAGGTGTAAACACTCCCATGGGAGGTACTAGAATCGTTCCTCTAAGACGAGCTCAAGGGAAATTAGCCCGTGCGATGGCCTGTTAGAAAGTGCTGTGCGTTCACTCTCCTTCTCCCGCTTCCTCACGTCGGTTAAAGTCCCCTCCCCCTCTCACCAACCACACCTCCCACTCCTCACCCAAACGCCCCTTCTTTTGGAGTATGATGTCACTCGAGGACTGGTAATTGCCGAATTTCTCCCCAGACTGTGAACACGGGCATTCAAGCATTCATGTGGCTGAGAGTTTATATGAGAAATTCAACATGCAAACCATAGATACAAGTCGGCACAAAAAAAGGCATTTCCCCCAACCGTGATAATGCGATTTCATTTGAAAATAATTGCCTGGCTGCAGGATGTTTATTTGCCTGTGCCTTGCCCATTACTCTTATATCTGGGCACTTTTTATTGCTCACATGTTACGTAGCGGAAACATACAATAACTGATCCGCTGTTCCGCCTGCTCGAACCTAATCACTTTCACTGAAACCGTGTTTATGTATATGCATGATTTATATGTGTCGCAGCACACAATCTGTGTCCACACTGCATGAATTCTACCTTATTAGCAGAATCTAATTTGGATTGAATTAGATCGAACAAAGCCGTCACATTTCAGTCAATTAAATCGGTTTTTATCTGTAATCTGTATCTGACTCACATTAACGACTCGATCCGATTCACTAAGAACGAACACACCAGTACCTTTAGTCATTTTACACTATATCTGCTCTACGAGTAAGAACTTGTGTATCTACAGCGGGGGAACAATTAGTAAATTACTCAACTCACAGAAAATACATTTTGATAACACATTAATCACTTAAGCGGTTTGATAAAGACAAATGCAATTAGAATCAAATCTGTTTGCCACTTCAAAAACTAAACAATCCAATAATCTGTCGACCCATAAATACACGTGTAGGCCTGAACGTGTGTGCGCGTCATATGAGAGACAGTGTGTTCATTGTCAGGCTCAGCTGCTCTTTACAAATCACCAAGAGACACTAACAGCCCCGAGTCCTTTCTTTAAGGAAAACGATGCGTTAAAAACTCTGCAGAGGTCCGGGGCCCCTTTATTACTCAAACACACTCCACCCGGTGGGATTTATTAAGATTCAAACAGCGCAGCAGTGGCACGGAAAGCAGAAACTGAATATTTAGACTGCACGAATGGTTTCCTTTCAAAAATACATGCAATACACAGACACAATACAAAAACTTTAATGACTATTTTTGTTTCTGTGTTTTATTCATTTGGACAAACTGCGTTTATAACTGCTACATGATGAGCTGAAAATAGATCAATAATATTAATAAATTGAGGCTTATACCAGGACCTGAACAGGGGCTAAACATTCAGACTCCAACCATTATGCATCATTTCAAAACACTTTTTTTGTTTTAAACAGTTAAATGCCTCAGAGCCCGACTCCCCGCGCCGGAACAGCTCTTTGGTTTCATCCGGGAGAACGAAGCCTTCAAAGCCGCGGCCTCCGTGTGCGCCGCTTTCTTCGAGGTCAGCTAAGGTCAAAGAAGAGGCGCGCAAACAAAACGATTGCCAACCTCCCGCTAGGAATCCCTTCAGTATGCCGCACTCCCTCTCAGCTGCGTCCTTCCCAGCATACGTGAGCGTAGTGCGTCTGCGCGTGCAGCCACAGGCATGCGCGAGCTCTTTGGCGAGAGACGCGTGGAGAGACTTCGGAGGATTGATTCTCTCGCTCTCTCTCACACACACACAATGACAGACACTGGAGTTCATTTGAAAGCTTCACATGAGTTTGTGAATGAATGCAGTAGTAAAGGAAGGCTGAGAAGTGAGAATATCGTTCCATTTCTCGATCCATGGTGAGCAACGTGTATGAAAATACATGCTGTGCCAACGGCGCAAATAACCTACGTTCAATGTGAGAATTACACCTGCTACGCCCGCTCGCTTACCGTCTATAGATCATTTCTCCTCATTCAAAAAAGGAGCGTCTTTGCAGCCTTCACAACTCCGTCTAAGTCCATGAAGAAGCGGCGCTCCGTCACGGCGATGGTTGCTGATATTTATGTCTTACCCTGCGCTCTTTTTCAGACAAATCTGCCAGATTAAATAATGCAATAAATCACAGAAATGCAAAAAAGAAAAAAAACCTGAAAGCTTTAGAGTTTCAAAAGGCACTGAAAGATTAAAAAAAAGGAGAAAAATGTAAATATTCGTCAAAGTAATTACTTTCAGCCCAGCACCTTAACTGTTGAGAGAGAAGAAGGTAATTGTAACGCCGAGGGCCGTTCCCAACTCAATCCTGCAGGCAGGAATAATCTGTAAAAAAGGAACCTACTTGAAGATCCATACGCTCCTGCGCTTATGCTCTTCTGTTTTAAAGCTTTCCTCCGTCGTGTCACCAGAGGAGGGCAGATGATTACATGAAGCACTGAGCTGGAAAAACTGTGATCCTCGCCTGCAGCTAAAAGCCGTGATATTAAGAGGCGACTTTTGCATTTTTACTTGTTTGAACGGTGAGCACATTAAGCACTTGAGTTCGCTGAACCGTACGGCGCCCGAAGACACACTTCTACCAGACAGCCCGGCCACATTGGTTTAAATTACAGCAGTTAAACCTTATTGACTAAAGCCGTTCTTTTTTACTCTACGGTCTGATACGGAGCAGCGATTTGAACGTGTACAATCAACCTTGCCAACAAGTTAACTCTTTTCCACGACAGGCTTAACTAACTGTACGTCAACACATCGGTTTATCCACTTTTCATCTTTTATGGGAAGCAAACCACTGTTTGTACTTTTTAAGAGCAGGCCGCCCTGAAGCTGTTGGGACCTTCTTCGCTCTCTTTCCGACCCGCCAGGCCGAGACGATGACTGAACGACAGCCTGAGCACGAAGTATCAAGCGCACAGAGCACTGCGGAAGAACCACACGTGGTGGAATCTTCAGTGGGATGTTGCAGCTCACGCAACACACCACAGGAAGAGCCTTGCAAGCAACGGCAATATTGAAAAGAAACCTTTTGTGACCAGTTTTCTCTCTGAATCCAAAGCAGGAGTAAGCATGATATTGTTGGCGGACAATATCATGCTACGATTTTGATTTCGCCCGCGGTGGTTTTGCTTCCCTTTGAGGGCACACATAATGTTTTCCCGCCGACAGGAGCACCAGACCAGAAGATGCTCAAATGGGTCACTTGGGAAGGCACAACGGATTCTGTTGTTTATGCATGAGGACTTACTCAGAATTGCACTCCGAGGAACCGTCACCAAATCAAAGAAAGGTTGCAAGTGTCATAGAAACTCGCATAAAGTAGTTAAACTAAAGAATTGCTGATTTATTACTCAGATTTAAACTAATCGCCCCTTTTCAGATAATACAAGAAACAAACAGACAATGAGATGAGAAATATGAATGAACCAAATCCCATGAATGCACCTCATTACTGCCGAAAACATCACAGTGCTCTAATAAGGATATGGACTGTGGGAGAAGGCAATTTGAGCGCGCACACACACACACACACACACACACACACACACACACACACACACACACACACAGACACACAGACAGTTGCCCTTCACACTACGAGCCTGAGGGTGTGACAGGCCGGCACGCCAAAAGAGGATTTGTGGTGAAAAGCTTCGGGGAGGAGGGCGAGATAGGAGGAGTGGAGAAGAGGGGATTACATGGAGAATATTTCTATGCTAAAACATACCAATTGGCACGGGCAGAAACGCACACACACACACACACACACACACACACACACACACACACACAAAGGCATTAGCGAAGCCCTATCTTCTCCAGCTAGCTTAGCGCTGACTCGACAGAGAATGGGGGTGCAGGGTGAAGCTAAAAAAACACTGGGCCCCGTGGTGGTGGGTGGGGGGGGCAAAGGCTGTGACTGACCAACCGACTGACTGGAACCAAACCAACCAACCAAGTTCCCCCTTGTAGTTCGAGACTGGAGGAAAGTCCAATCAGTAAATCAGCAGAAATCGATCTGACGATCTCACAGGGGAAGAGAGCGTATAAAACTCATAACACGAGTGTGCTGAAGGACATTCAGCCAACGGTACCGGTTCAATTTCTGCTCATCACACTGCAACCTTCTCTTGGGGATGAAGCATAGATGAGACACAAAGAAGGGACATCGATGCAATAAAGCTCGCCAGTTTAATATATGTGTGGCAGAAAATCCTCCTACTGGATCTAATAAATGCAACTGATGATCCAACTTATCACTACAGCGGAACATGTTTAGCTGTTCATCTTAAGGGTTGTATACATTTAGCCATTTTATTTTTTACAAATCTGAATTTAGCACCAAACCCCGAATCCAGCTGGTTATTCTTGAGTACAAATCAGTGCAAACGAAATTTCCTCCCGTATTGCGATTTCTTCTTCTTTTTTTGTTTTTAGGCCGGTATTATTTTACAGTAAGTGGATTAAACACCACATGGCGCTGGATCGGTAAAGGGGACGGGACGGCAGAGCGGCGCCATGATGCGGTGGGTCGGAGGTCGACCTGAAAACGGTCGGGCTGCAGGAACGCTAGAGGACAGAGGGCTCGGCAGCTGGCTGGCACACCGGCTGCAACATGCTGGTCAGGTCAGCGGGGAGGGAGGCTACAGAGACCCAGTCGAGTGCCAGAGGGAGAGAAGAGGAGGAGGAGAGGAGGTTGGCAGAAAAGAAAAGATTAACTTCAAAAGCAATTTAAGTAGAGGGGGCAGTCCTGTGTGTTTGTGCATCTGTTAATAGTGTGTGTGTGTGTGTGTGTTTTCTTTCTGGCAGCTCTTGGGGGTTTTATCGTTTTAGAAGCTGCAGGGGGGTCGAGCGGACAGTTACTTTGTCCCAGTTACATCGAGAGAGAGAGAGAGAGAGACCATAGTTAGCATACTGCAGTCTAGACCAGGGGATCAAGCGTAATCTCTCTCCATTGATACAGCGGATGAATCGTCCACTGGATCAACATCATCTTTACACGTTACTCGTGTAACGATTCAGCTACATTACAATAGTATTACATCCTTTGACTTAACAGGAAACAAACATTACAGCTGTGTTCCTTTTGAGTATCCGAAGGGAAAATATAATGGCCAAAATAACAAAATCGTTACTGAGCACCAGTGAACCCTTGTGAAGATGTGGCCTTCCTGATCAAGGATCAGGGATCATCAAGGATCACTGATGTGTGAGAGAAAAGTAGGAGTGTAAACATGGGGACAAAAAGGTCCCTCCCAGAGGCGAAGGGAAGCAGCACCAACGCGACATCGAGGTAATGATTAAAGCATCGCTCCTCTGACTGGCGGACACAGTTTCGGTTACATGACACGCAGCACTCTGCTTGACAGGCGATGTTTAATTAGGTGGGATTGGGGAATCAATATTGGTCCACAGACAAAATAGCAGCGTCTGTAAACAAACCCAAGTTTCCGGGAGTGGAGTAATTATTTATTGTTACAATAGAAAGACTCTCACTCAACTCTAACCATTTAGCGATGGCTAATTAATTTAACCCCCCGCTCTCACACACGTACCCCCTTCCACCACCACCACCACCACTTTGCAGGGACCCCAGGACAGATTGAGTTAAAATAACCTAATTAACAAACACTTGACTCCAAACAAAAGCAGATGTCACCAAAACCTCAAAAGAACAGACTCTCTTTCTCTCATTCCCACTTTTATTTGGACAAACATCTGAAAGACTCCAAGTGCTTCGGAGGATCACTGCCCTGAAATGCAGTTAAACCACAGACACACAAACACAAGTGGGCTGCTTCCCTCCGTTTAGAGTAAAGTCATCATTACAACAACACAGTCGGCTGCAAACAACGTGGCAACGAGAGGAGAAGGAAAGAGAAGCTCCGAGCAGCCTCTCGGTCCAGCTCTGATGCATAACCAACACACACTTGGGTTCCTTTATAGTCTACTATGATCTGATATATCCACCAATTATCTTATATAATAATAATAGCTTAAGTATTCTTTGTCTTTTGTCACTGTCTCAGTCTGAAGAGTCTCACATTTGGTTTATTTCACAACCTTTAAGCTGTAGAAGGAAGCCATGCCAGAAAAAAACAACAGGAAAGAAAGTCAAATATCAAGCTTAACAGACATTAGAGCAGGCGGACAAAATAACCCCGAAGGTGTCATTTTGTCCCGGGAATAAGGTCAGATATTCGGTTTCAGGCATGAAGCCAGAATTAGACCACGGTAAAACTGATACGCTTTCACTCTACTGTACCCGTCTCACACACACACACACACACACACACACACACACACACACACACACACACACACACACACACACACACTTTCTCTTCCTCTCACAAACACACTAATCACAAGCACATATTCCCTCGCTCTTTTTACATCCTATACTGCCAGACCCAGGCTCCCCCCCCCCCCCCCTCCCTCCCTCACCCCGGTCTCTCTACGCGTGGATTTCACCCAGTCCATCCGACACCCAAGCACGGCAGTCTATGATATCATCAGCTTGTAGACTATCTGGCAGGCTGACATTACCGGCTGCTGGGACCGGCAAATACCCCCCCCCCCCACACACACAGAGATACACACTATACTATACAACTATGTGCATAGACAAAATGTGCCAAATATAAGGAAACTTGGCAGGTAAACAAAATCAGGACACATACACACACATATGGCAGGTATTGGCACATTGTTACACAGGCTGACATGCCACAACTCATGCAAACAAACAGAAACACACACACACACACACACACACACACACACACACACACACACACACACACACACACACACACACACACACACACACACACACACACGTGTATGCACACTCACCTGCACCTGCATGAGCGATCCCCGGTAGAAGCAGCAGGCTGCAGCCGACAGGGCGCTCCACAGACTACACCTCTCCGTCATGGTGCTCACCTCTGGCTACCTTTCCCCTCAAACCTCTCTCCTCTTCCTCCACCTATACTTCACCTCTCACCTCTTCCTCTGTTCTCCTTCTCCAGCACCCCCCCCGTGCAGGCTGAGCCTGTCCCGCCCCTGCCTGCCTGCCTGCCTCCCTGCCCCGGGCTCCACCAGCCTCCTGAACGTGGAGTGCGATCCGCCACGGGACCGGGCCGCCCAGCTGAGCCGCGAACGCCGCGGCACACGCACACGCAAAGGCGGCTGCTGCCGCTCTCTCCGTCCGCCAGAAGCCGCCGGCGCGCCGCGACCAGCTGGTACCGATGACAGCCAGAGATCCGTCCCCGCTGCACCGGCTCCGCGCTGCTCTCCCTCCGCCCGCACTTGCTGCACCTCACGCGGCTGCTAGGGATTACCTCATTGCTCGCTGATGAAAGGAGTGTGGGTGGGGGGAGGGCGGACCAGAGCGGGTGGGTGGGTGGATGGATGGAGGTCGGGGGGGGGGGGGGGGGGGGTTGGTGGGGGTACGCAAGTAGACAGAAGCAGAGAGGAGTGGTATCGAATTGCAGGCGGAAAGCCCCACCCACCCAACCAACGACCCCCGCTAGACAATGCTGACGAGCTGGGGGGGGATGAGGGAGGGCGGAGGGGTGGAGGGGGGGTTACGGTGGTCTGAGTAAAACAAGGAGAAAGTGGGAGCGGATGGGAGGAGGGAAATAAATATAATCAAAAGATGAGTTGCTGAATGGAGAAGATGCGGGTGGAGGGAGAGAAAGTAGGAGGAGTGCAGCCTCCCAAAGGAATCTGAGCTTTCTTTTGCCATGAAAGGAACCCAGCAGGGGGGCCCCCACCCTACCACACACACACACACACACACACACACACACACGCACTAACGCTTGAATGCAAATGAATAGCTTTTATACATTTTAACACACACTCACACATACGCTACTATATTTTACTAGAGGTGGTAGGAACTATAGAGCCTTTGGTTCTCGTTGTGGTATAACAGCGATATGAATGTTATCCCCTGTTTGTGGGTGTTTGTGTCTGAGAGAGGGACAGATATAGTGTGTGTGTGTGTATGTGTGTGTCTAATAGTGGGAGAGAGAGCAAGCGAGAGACAGCGACAGTGTGTGTGTGTGTGTGTTGTGTGCACGGAGAAGAATATAATGATGTGTCTCTAAAAAGCCGTGCAGACTGCAGCTAGACAGCTCATTATAGGCTGAAACACACAGGCAGGTGTTTCAAGGATAACACGGTGTGATTTTCACCGGCCCATTTCACATACAGACACACACACACACACACGCACGCGCACACACACACACACCGGCAGGGAGAAGTCTGAAGGGGCGGGGCGCCGTCTCCAGAGGCCTTAGTGAGTGACATCATTGAGGACGCCTTACCATGGCAACACTGCCGGAGCACTTGACAGCATCCCAAATTCTGACACTGCATTTAGTTGGGTCTGCACCACTGCAGGGAAGCGTAACGCAAGAGAGAGAGAGAGAGAGAGAGACACGGCCCGAGAACGAGAGCAATATGCACCGACACACCGACCAGGTGATGAAAAACAATATATATACCAAAAATACACTATGCTCCTTCCCTTTCTCTCATTTTCTGACTTCTTTGAGGTCATCTCACCAACACACGCACACGCGGTGTCAGAGGACGCCGGTTAATCACGCTGCTGTTCCGCCTCTTGAATGCGTGCTAGTGGGTCATAGGCAGAGAGAGAAGGGCCGACAGATAAGGAGCTGTAGCCCTGTAGACACAGGATGGATTCATTAACTGCTGCGACTCCTCTTATTGTAATCTCAAACCATCCAGCGCTGGATTAGACAGATTACACAGCGGGGGGGGGGGGGGGGGGGACACAAATAATCTCATGAGAGGAGCCCTGTGCTTTCCTTCCCTCAATCCTCTGTAATACCTTACCAAAACAATTGAAAACATACATCATGTCACATCTCGCTGCGGCGCAACCCGAAGTGAAAGCTATGGAGGGGGGGGGGGGGGGGGCAGGTGACAAAGTGATGTATGCAGGGTTTAACGTTGATGCTCCGCCTGGAGTTTAGTATTAAAATTAGCAATGTTAGCAGTCTAATTCCCCCTCAGGCAAGCCGTAATGAAAATATATTGTAATGCAAAGGCCATTAGCAAAAGCCACTACACAAAATTAGACTACGCGAGTCATTTATTATAAGTACAAAATAAGTACATCCCCTTGTTGTTTTAAAACAGATTCATCCTGAACGCTGCAGCTCGTGTTTCCCCACGTCGGTCTGCGTTTGAAGATGAACGTTAGTCAAACAGCTTTGGGAGACATTGAAGCAATTACAAATTCACAGAGTCAAACCGTGAAGTATTGCATGAATAAACGGCAGGTAATTCTGTCAGAGACTTTTTTTCAAGGATTCTGTCAGACGCTTTTTTCCCTTCATTTTCACCAACAACACTTCTCAAACAGAGCAACTATGTGTGCTGAAATACTAAATTGATAAAGGGTTGAATCAGATGTGGTTGATTCACAACATTCAAATATCTGCATTTCACATAATTGAACTTATTTCCCAATACAATGGCACTTATCCATTCTATAGTGTATTGAAACCACGTATTGATCAAGACAAACATGACTAAGTGAAAACAATATAAGCAATATACATAAAACTGTCCACGACAAGCTGGAGCCCTCGATGGTCCACTTCCTTAAATATGTTTTAAATCAAATAGATTTAAAGCTCCACAGAAAGGGGGGGAAGAAGAATGATGGGAACTCTGTCCCAGTTTGTGCCTTTGGGAAGACTAAAGAGAATCACTTCATTACGCTAAGTGTGCGTCCTGTTCTTTTCCTCTCTTTGCTTCATGCTCACTTTGTTTCCCTTTAAATCCTTTTATCCGTCTTCCTTTCATTCTCTCAATTCACACTTGTCAGAAAACATCTGTGCGATGTGCTCCTTCCACCCTTCCCTTTGTTATTCCTCCTTCGCTCTGTTATCCGTTGAACGTGTCCGTTCTCTCACAGCTCTCTGCATTCCCTCCCTCTCGCTCTCCCCAACCCCTCCCTCATCACCGAGCTCTCCCCCCTCGTCTCCCCCTCCTCCAGCTCCCGACCTCTCATCCCTCGCCAAACCTCCTTCAAGCCTCCCTCGCTCTCTGGTCCCTGTCTGTCCTTCGCTTCACTCCTCTGTCCTTCCCTTCTCCTCCCCCACCCCCCCCCCCACACCCCACCTTCCTCTCCTTCCACACATCTCTCCGTGCATCTCCTCCCCTGCTTGGAGGCGGTCTTCAGTTAAATATTAATTAGTGATAGGGAGCACAATGGAGAATCCCTGCGTGTGCCTGCAAGCGTCCCACTAATGAAAGGACTGCGTGTGCGTGACAGAGAGAGAGAGAGACACATGCACAGATTGAGGGAGAGAACATAGACAGCTCGCACGTGTGGGAGCGATGAAAAGAGACACACCGGAGGCACATCAAGATTACACGTGCACACACATTCCTGTGTGTTTCTATGTGCTGTGTGCGTCTCTAAGGGCAAAGGCTGGGGCTCCGTTTGGGGGTTAGCTGGGTACGGCTAATGATCCGCGTGTGTGTGTGTGTGTGTGTGTGTGTGTGTGTGTCGGATTGTTATCGGCGTGTTTCTTTTTCACAAGGTGGACCCCCATTCACCGACCGGTTAATCCGTATTGAACCACCAGATGTGTGTTTCAAAAGGCCGGCGATAATGATGCAGGGAGAGGGAGAGGCCTGGTGGAGAACGCTGTGACTTTGTAAAAAAAAAAAAATCTTCATTTTAATGTGAAATAGCGCAATTAAAAATCAGCTGTCCTGCTTTGATCCCATTAAAGTGACATAGCCTCGCACAACCGTGTTGCTGTAGCAACCGGACACATCCTGAGCGTGGATGAAGCAGCGTGTAATACTGTTTCAGAGAGATCAATGTGCATTATTCTGTGCGACGCAGCCTGGGTGTGCTGACCTTGGATGGGTGTGGACAAAATAAAAGAAACACTTGAGAAAAAAAACCATGGCCGTGCAGTAAACATCACAGGCCCTGAGGTGTTGATTCAACTTGAGAAATGCACAATACGCCTTTCACTTATCGTTTCTGACCGTGTTATTCTCCTTTTTTTTTGACTGGTATACCAGGAGCGCAGGCAGCGACCGCTCGGTTATAAATCATAACGACAGAGGCAATTAGACAACGAGGCTTTTACAACAAAAAAACAATTAGCAAAGTGTTGCAGAGAGTCAGCATTCCCTGCCTAGTGTGGCTCAAAGGAGGCCGTTGCCAGTCGGTCGGTCTGTGAGTCACTTTGGTCCGGACTGAAATATCTCGACCACCTTAATCCTCCCGGACCACCCGCAGGGCAAAGTGAAGTAATCCAAGCGTTCACTACAGCGTATCGATTGCCGCAGGACTCGTTACAGACATTGATGGAGCCACTGTATGAGTTCGACGTGCTAAAGAGCTAATGTTAGCATGCTAACACAGATCACAAGACAAATATAGTAAACGTTGCGTGCTGTGCTTGAATACGTTGGGCAATGGAAAACTTTCAAATGTCATTCTGAAGGTTTCACCCAACTGCTATTCACTGCAGGTCGTTGTTCTGTGTTGCATTTTAAGGTATTTATTTCATTTTGTCAAGGTGGAATGTCTACGTTCCGTTGTAGCACCGCGAGCTTTCGCCTTATGTGACCTAAATAATCAGATTCATGCGTGCAATCTTTGTTAGTCTGCCTGCTCAGTGAAGGAATGATGAACTGGAGCCTTTCCAGGGGTGTGTTACCAAGGCCCAATCCTGACACTTTACACCCCCTCTCATTTACAGAGGCGCCACATTAATTCATGTACTGTAATTGGCACGCGCAGGCACACACACACACACACACACACACACACACACACACACACACACACACGCGCACCGACAGGGCGCTGCCTTAATTTAAGGCCGCATACAGATTTAGAAAATTCAAACCGTTCGCATAATCAAACACGCAGTAACACACACAGCTGAGGCCCCCCTCACCCCCCAGCACCGGGGGTGCTGGGGCCAGACGTATGTTAATAAAGCACATATGATCCAAACCTATTCCAACCCCCCCAGCCCCACACCAGCCCCCCCCCACCTCCTGCCTCTCCCGTCAGAGCAGCACCAAACCACCAGACAAAGCCTGGCCGGGCTGTGGCAAAAAAAACCAGAGCACCACACACCCACGCACACTATCTAAAAACAAACACACACTTAAAGTGCGGCTGAGTGGTTTTTATTAGTTGCTTGATGTCATCAGGCCCGTTTTATCACCAATCTCAGCCATTTTAAACCAAAAGTCACGAAAAATAGTTGCCATTGCTTGACCAGCCGTGCATCCGCATGAAATATTGACAATGATATATGTTTTATTATGATGAAGCCTAAAATATGAAAAACCTGTTGTGGATGCTTTGGGGCTATTCTTAGCGAGCGCTTATTTTCTTGGAGCTGTGTGTGTGTGTGTGTGTGAGAGAGGATATAAGTGTACACACACATGTGACCAACCGGGGGGGAGAGTCCCTGGCCCGGTCCTCCCCGTTATAACAGGGAACACAGAGTCCAACTCCTGATTTAAACATCAGTTGTCATGAATGTTTCAGGGGAAATGGAAGGAACTGGAAGGGTAGCTGGCAGTTCTCAGTGGGTGGTGGTGGTGGTGGTGGTGGGTGGGGCGGCGCGTGGTGGTGGGAGGTGAGGCTGATAAGGTATTTGACAGAAATTCATGGAAATAGGAAACAAATTTGGGTCACAGGGCATGTATGAGGATACAAAACAAAGAATCCTACTTCACTTCTGAAATGTCATCCGACACAACATGCCTGAAACATTGTAAAGTGTTAAAAGCAGTCATGCTTGTCTAAAATTGAAAAAACAACTGTATTTTTAATTTGTGAAAGTAGTGCTAATGGTTCTACTCACAAGGTGACCTGTTTTATAAGTAGACCCACAGTGCTTCACAGCGGAGGTGACGATCTGCACTTGAAATAAAGAACGCTTCACTGACATCATGAAAAATGAATACACATAAAAGATTTAAGAGCATGTTCAGTATTTTGGACAGACTTTAGAAGTCAATAAAAACCTCTATCCAATTTATGATGGTTTTTTTACATATCAAAGTTTAAGTTTACATCATCAATAAATGCCGCAGCAAAACCAGCCCACAACTTCTCATTTATAAGAATTCTTCAAATAAATAACTAATTGGGCCTTGAAGTACGTTTGGGGCAAGCAGAGTGACAAGGCTGCAGAAGTGTATTTACATGCGGTTTAAATATGAACAAAGGAAGTTGTATATAATGGTTTCTGCAAAAAGAGAAGGCTTTTACCACCAAGCCGTGATAGAAAATCAATAGTAAAATTGATCCAGCTCAACACCTCCTCTCTCTTTTTCATCCTTTCTTCCTTCCTCAGTCTTCCCCTTCTTGACTCTCACCTCCCACTTTGAGGTCCAACATCTGTTTTAATGTTAATTTGTGGGAAACAGAACGCGTAAACGCTGTCCCCCATCTCCAAGGTCATGAAGCAGCTTCACTTCGCTCCCTGATCCGCCAGGAGTTCACATCGCCGGCGTACTGCCCCCCCCTACTGGCGGCCTGCGCTGCCCTGGCTTCCAAAATACAATCAGCTAAACGGCCGACTGAGTCAGGCTGAAGGCCAAGGGATCCTGCTGAAAGAATGAAGAATGATGTCGAAGACCAATGGCCAATAATAAGCCCCAATTACAACTGGGAGCTCATATAAAATAAAAATAAAAATCGAATCCCACGCTGTTGGGAGAGAGGTGGAAACTCAAATTGAATCGCTGCTACAGGCTGAAAAACGACTGCTTATATCTACTGGCATGTCCGGCATTTCATGTGTCTGCATGCGTGTCACTGATACAGCACAGACTTCATGGAGCAAGACATGTTTCTGTGGGAAAATACTCAACACACACACACACACACACACACACCCTCTGTGCAATCATGTGACATGGACTGAAGAGCCTGAGACAAGGGCAGCTGCACACAGGAGACTTACCTGCACATATGGCACCTGGCTCTCCGCTGGCTCCATATGGCTGAGGGGGGGGGGAAAAAGATGAATAAGTGACATTGTCAGGCAACGTGATAAGAGAAAAGAAATGCAAAATAAATTGTTTTTCTGATCTGGTGTAAGCAGGTGAAGTACATTTTAAAAACAGTTGATAAAACATCCCTGTATTTCCCATGAAGCCCTTCTGCAGTGGCCCCTCTAGTGAGCAGAATGTTGTTGCAGGCATACTTCATGGGGGGGGGGGGCTGGAAGAGCGGGCAGATAACAAACCCCGCTGAGCATCTAAGGTTGCCGAAAAAAGGAGCCGGCCTCTCGAATCTCTCAGGCGCAATAACTCACACGTTCACACTCTCGATGCATCCGGATCGTGTGTCAGAACCCCGCCGCCCGGCGGCCCGGGGAGGCCCGGGGAGGCCCGCTGTGGGTGCTTTGTGATACGGAGCGAGCGCGAGCTAAAGGGGTAATTACACTCCTACAAGTTTTAAGATCAATCACTCGGCGCAGCTTGAAGCTGCACGATGGGTCTCACAGGGCCCGGAGCAAAGCCGCGTTACACGCGGCCACAGAGGGCCCAGATCAAAGGGTCCCATCATGGCGGCGGGGCTTGGGAATGTTAATAGGTCCCATGACAGAGGAGCTCTGCATTCCCCTTCGTAAGCTGCCCTGCGCTTACACTTTAAAACAAGTATTGTAGAAATGTAAAATATTCGCCTCTATCATTTGCGCTGATGATAACGTCGGTGTTTATCCAGAGAAGAATGTGAGCTGTCCTGCATCCGGCTTTGGAAACAAACAACACACAGATAACACAGAATTCATGTCACGCATTCCAGCTGTAGTTCAAAACTTGTGTTCATACTTTGAAATGAGAGAAATCGCTTCAATGTTGCAAGTACGATTTTGAACGAATTATTAGGTTTCTGAATGCAAAACCTATTTCACCAAATAATCATTTCATCTTGCAGCTGTCTGATAACTTCAGAAAGGCAGTACGGCTTTATTTCATTTCAAATAATCTATTGACATGAAGCACTTTCATGCTTGATTTAATAATAATTGTTATACATAATATATGCTTATTATTTACTTTAGAAACTTGGAGCTGATATTATACTCAACATTTATTTACTTAATATTAAAACGTTATTTTAATCCTACTGTCTACTGGATCAGACTCAATATATATCACTCAATGATAAGAACAAAGGTTGCCATATGTTGTAAACTGTAAATTGAATTGAAATCAGCATTGACATATGAATGTTTCTTTGTCTTCAATGTCATAAGGGAGTGACACGTGTTCATTACAACGTCAGACACAAAAGTAATGTATTGAAAGGGTTATAGTTTTATTTGGCCAACAGTCCACTATCATAAGATGTGAAGCGAAGACCATTAAATCGTCACATTAAAAAAGTTAAACCGGTTCTTGAAAATGGACTGAAATGCTTAATCTGCTGCTGATCAAGTTGCCTTTGATCGATGAATGCAGCGTTCGACTATCAATCCCGGACCCCAACAAAGACGTTCACATGCACAGGCAAAAAGAAAACAAAACTCCTACTGATGCTGATCTGAGGAGAGTCTCCCCAGAGACGCCATGACAGCCGAATCTTACCAGTGACGACAGACACTGAGAATGAAGGGAAATGCAAGCCAAGTCAGGTATGGGAGAGCTGCAGGCGGAGAGGGACGAGAGGACTTGACCATGCAGCCCTGTTTCCCACAGTCCCCGGGCTGAGCTAATGGCCTGATGCTGCATGCTCACACACCCACACACACACACACACACGTGGTGTAAATCCCACTGTAACACGATACACGCATGCACTCTGCTATCATGCATCCGGGTCAACGAGGAAACCCGATGTGCTCCGCTGAGCTGAAGAGTTGCACCATATTTTTTGACCTCATCAAACTCTCTCAAAGATGAAGTTCTGAGTCTGTTGAGGAATCCACTACACGCACACACACACACACACACACACACACACAATGAGCGGTCTACAGCTGTAACACGCTAATGCAAAATAAGAAAACATTAGATCCTCAGTGCGGCTTCTTTTCAGCAGCATCGGATCGATGCAAGGAATCAATATCACCTGCTGCCTTTAAAAAGTGGAGTAATGAATCCTGTTAGCGGCTCACCCTACACCCATCGCCCGAGGCAAGTCCCGTCCACGGCAAAGTCAACACCAACTGTGACTTTCCCCGATGGCTCCAAGCTCAGGAGAAGAAACCAAGCCCTCAACGTGCGCCCCCTGGCTTGCTTCAGCATGGACAGAATACAAATGTTCTGCAGTTCCCCTTCTGACCCACAGATCCATCACTCCCGCTGCTTATCAGTGCTGGAATATAACCAGGCCAATATATATTGTGGGCATACGTAACATATTGCTTTAGGGACACGCAAGGAGTGTTGCGTCCTCCACAAGAGGTCAAACTTTATTAACTTAACCCGAGGGCCTCAGACTGTTGTAAAAGCATGCAAAGAAAGGGGAAAGGTCGTTAGAGAAACAGTGTGACCGAAACTGCATGCAGCTTTTTTGCAAGGGCCCCAGGTTTAATCTTAAATAGCATGTTTTTTAGTTTTTTTAAACTTTTTTAAATAATGCATTAGAAATATCATAAAACTGTACTTTACTGTACATGTTTCTGACCCACGTTTCTCCAGGCAGACCCACTGGGTGATTAATACGGGAGGCACTTTAAGACCTTTATCGGGTATCAGTTCACACCAGTTTTGGGCCTCAGAGCTCTTTTGCCGTTTCCATAATTGGAAATAAAACGCACAGCTTACAAAGGATTCATAGATTCATGTTGATTAGCGGCTCAAGTTTTGATGGTTTTCCCCTGACCTTTCCTTTGTTTTATCAAAGTGAAAGCCCACCGTGCATACCAAACACAACCGGCTCATTGTGTAGCATGACCTTTAGATGTATGTAACTCTGCCTTACACCCCTGGAAGGCAAATGAGCAGTTGACATAAGGAAGGAAGACAACCACCTGGTGCTGCAGTCCGAATTGGTGTTCCCTTCCGGCAGCTGTGCGCTCTCTGCCCCCTCCCTTGGCTCCGACGCAGGCCCGGACTCTAACTCATCCTTTCCTCGCGTCCCGCCATCCCCTCGGCGGAGTGGAGGCGCTGACGTTTCCTCGGGCTGAACGTCCGGCCCGTCGCCGGTCTCTGACTGCAGTGCGGCGCTCGCGCCACCAGGTGGCGACGTGGCAGAGGTGATGTTCGTCCCACCGGTTCCACCCACAAGTTCGGGCTGGGCCCCGGCGTCACGTCCAGACACCTTGCACGAGGCCGCCGTGGGCCTTCGGGCCCCACGCTCTCGGTCCCCTGCAGGTCGCTGGCTTTGACTCCTGCCGACCCTGCTCTTGTCTTTACCCGCCTTATCGCCGTCGGGGCCTCCTGGAGAAATAAGAAATGCACTTCTCACTATCGTGCTCGCTGTCCCGTTTCTCTGAAGAGTCGTTTTGCTTAACGTCTTCCGCCTCACCTTTGCTCTTCCTGTCTTTCCTCCTCAGTAGCCGCGGCAGCGTGCCCATGTGCGTGTAGCTCTCACTGGAGCGGACGTAGCTGGCGGTGCGAGGGCGCATGACCCCCATGTCGTCCACCGTCGCCTCGACAACCGGATGCGGTCCGGCACAGTCCGGGCCGTCCGCTGGACCGCATCCCGCCCCGGACTTCAACGAGGAGGACTTGGAATCTGACTTGTCAGTGGAACGGCGAAAGGAGAGGTTGGTGAGGCTACCGAACCACTTGAGACCTTGACAGGGGAACAATCAGAAAAGGAGAAGAAACACGGCGGTCATGTGTGACACGTGTAAGGCGTTGGTGCGTGTGTTGGCCCGCCAGAGTTATTTTCAAGAGGGGGTAGAAGTGTTAAAGAAGAGCATCGACGGGGAAGTTCCCCCTCATCACCACAGAGCTCTGAGTGTCTGGGTTCGGCTAATTCATTTCTTATTTTCAGCAAAAGAAACCCTGACGAAAAACAAAGTCAGCAACTAGCTGTGGAACATGATGGAGCATCTCAGGGTGTAAAAGTATGACGTGTTTCTCAGAGGCAGGAAGTACACATGCAACGGATGAGTGCCTACGGCCCTGCTTGGTTGTCCCTGTGCGAGTCGGCATCAGCAGTCATGCACACGTTTTTATGTTATTTATGAAAAGGCCCGCTTTCACAAAGCTGTAAATAATTCAAAATGTCCTTTAAAAAAAGATCATACAGTGCATATAAATTAAACATGGTAAACTAAAAGCTAAATCTTTTTATACATCTTCCTTTCCCAATCGAAACACTGAAAGTGTTTCTTTTTTGCATGTCATCATCACCCGCAAAACGTTGCAAAGCCGACATGACAGCTGTCATTTAACCTAAATAACGTCCCGGTTTACTAAACACACACACACACACGCAGTACTCACTCAGTTTCCTAAAGCTCATGCTGTGGCTGCCGTGTGGTTATAAGATCAGCGGGCAGGTGGGTGACAGATGGACCATCTGAGAGGAGCGACGGCGAGGAGACGGCCGGCTAGAGGAGGGTGACTTGATGGAGCGGAGAAGACCGCAGCTCCTCCCCTGCACAACTGTTTGCACGCCTGACACACACAACGCTGAGCGATGGGAGGCGGCGGCAGGCGGGCCGGGGCGGACCGTGACACTTCCTATGCGAACCTCAGACGACCAATGGCAAAGAGGAAATGAAACGACGAGGTGAGGTGACAGGGCCGGAGAGGTTGACACAACAACACAAAACGTGTGTTTAAATAAAAGAAAGAAAGAAAGCAGAAGTGCTGATTGGGCACCTTTGTCCTTTGTCCATGTGTAATGCGTAATGAAGTGTGTCGAGTCCCAAAGTCAAATCCGCTTGTAATTTCATCAAGGGGTAATAATCTATCACCTTTGATACTAATGATTATCTACCTGAGGCGTCTTTCATCTCCCGGCACAGTTTATACACATGTAGTTAATGTTTGATAGCTCAAAGAATCTGTAATCTCGCTTTCTACTGATACTCACACATGGCGTATAAATGAAGACACCTAACCTTGAAGGGGAAATAAATGATTCAATCATGAATGAAAGAATATTTGCGGGCTTATCGGGACATGTAGTAGTTTGTCACCACGTCTCACATCAAAGTGAGACATTTTGCATGATCTCACTAATGCGTGAGGAAAATGTTTCTTCTTTCCTTTGCTGAGGTGGATGCAACTTGATTTCTGCACTGGTTGGAAGAATTGGAGTTATCATCCGTGGAATGACAGAATGTGCGGGTTTATGCATGTGTTTGTTTTCCTGATGTGTAACCTCTACATCAACTGATGGCTGGTAAAGAGAAAAAATGTGTTATGAAACTAGAAAGCACGGTTAGCAGCCTGTTTCTCTCTCGCTCGATTTTTACCATCTGCTCAACTTTCTGTTTGTCACTCTGTATCTTTCTTCCCCTTTTTCAAAGGCAATGGAAGAATCAAATATAGCATTTATTATGAAAAGGCCTTCCTCTAAAAAAGAAAATAACTGATAATTGTGTTAGAATCTTTTTTTTTGCCGTCCCTGTTATTT